>NC_045454.1:10984260-11017893 GCF_002776525.5 Piliocolobus tephrosceles | reverse complement strand
AAAAAAAAAAAAAAAAAAAAAAAACTTGGCTTGTGTCACACACTGGGTGTCACTGCACACATTTACTCTGCATTGTCCCTGTCTTTCCCATCGCCTAGCATTTGGGGAGGAAGAGGGAGAGAGCTTCAGGGTGTCTGTCTCCTTGCTCTCCTGCCTCCACCGCCTTGGTTTTGCTTCCTGCTGGAGGCGGGGCACCTGCTGCCACCCAGATTCTTCTGCAGGATGTGTCTGTCTTTGTCACGGTGGACAGAGGGTGACATCATAGGAGCAGCTCGCTGGCCAGAAGGGGATGGGGCATCCCTGTGCCTCAGTCAGCTTCTGCTGCTCTTAGGGAAGGGAGGCCTGGGTCAAGCCAGCATCCCTTTGGTTAAGACCGCGGCAGGCCACCGGGCATTCTGAACATACACACCGCCACAGGAGGAGTAGCCTCACTACTCGGGAGGCTTCACAGCAGGCCAGCTGCAGCGTCTTGTCATCAAGAGTCACCTCAGCTGCGATCCCCTCCCGTCCTTTCCTATGAGAAGCCACTGCATTGGGGGCGCCGGCTAGAAAAATTAGGGTGCGGTGGCCAGGAGGGTCCCTGCCGCGCAGGGGCCTGGGTCCTGTTGAGTCGCTGATTTCCCGAAGGCAGCGCAGGGATCTAGGGAAGCTGCGGCAGGGAGCGGCCCCCGGCTCCGTGGCTCTGAGGTGTAACAGGGGTGGCCTCCCTCCCTCGGAGCACGTCATCTTGTGTCCAGGTCAGAGAGTGGCCCAGGAAGGGGGCAGTTTCTGTCGCGGGTCCAGTGGGGGCGCGGCCGCGGTGCGGTCGGTGCAGCGTGGCCAATGCGCGGCGCGCGGGGGAGCAGAGCAGGAGGCGATCGGTGACCTCGGGCACTGCTGGCCTGGGCTGGCCTCCAGCCCTCCGGTGGCGGAGTCGGCAGTGATGCTACACTTCACTGTAGTCACGACAGGGCCTAAGTTATTGTTTGCATAAAAAGAATCATGTTCCCTGTGTACATTTAAGAAAAAAAAAAAAAAAACGGAAATGTCAGAATTGTATGGAAATAAAACTTGTTTGAAAATTTGGAATAGTGCTGCTGCCAGCTTATTTTTCTGGTACTTGTATTTTCACATGTTAAATGATCTTTATATATGTTGAATTAACAAATATTTTGAGTTTCTGAGAAAAACAAAACATATTAATGGTATTGAAATGTGTTAGTAGTCTGGCTGTATGCCCAAAATTCTGTTTTGCAGCAAAAGTGAAGACTTGTATGTAAAGAAAGTATAACAATTATTTCTTTGTATTTTAGGGGCTTTAACCGGAACATCCTTTAGTTGGTGTTAGGAATGTTTGCTTAATTTCCAGACTTTTTTTTAAAAACACATCGTGGGTTTTTTGAGGCTCCAGCCTAATTAGTGCATGGTCAGCCCTCAATGAAGGCTGAGGCATCTCTGACTGAGGTGTTTTTGTTTGGTTTTGTTTTTTAAAATCATGTATTTGCTACAAAGTATTGTACTTGTCTCAATGGGAATGGTGTAAAAAACTGAAAAGGCCTTATGTGATCTGTATCATAGTTAATAAATCAATCTTGTAAAAAACCAAACCTGAGAGAAGTGAAGGGGGGCCTCCTCCTTACCGGGCCAGGGCAGCGCACACCTGGGTCTCCCCGGGCGCCTAAGCCAAGGATGGGAAGCAGGAGGCTCCCGCAGGAGGGGCCTTTGCCAACTCGAGCTTCCACTCCCAGCTCTCACCTGCTTTCCTCTCCAGCGCAGCTTCCCAGAAGGCCGCGTCATTCCTGTGGTTTCTCAGCATCACCTAAAGTGGCCCCCACGAACCCCCATGGCCACAGGAGCTGCAGGCAGGCATGGGGAGGGGATGCCAGAGGTGCCGCTCCTGACCTTCCTTCTCACTCCCCTCCTGCCTGAGGCCATGCGGGCGGTACTGGGAGTCAGATGCCTGGGTTCACTTCCTGGCTGGGGGTGGAAGTGCCTGGGGAGTTCCAGGGGCAGGATCATGAGCAGGCTTGTGTCCAGGAAGTGGCCGACTTCAGACCCTTCTCAAGGGAGGGGTCAGGGCTGAAGTTCTGCGAGCGGAGAGCCAAAGGTCACACTCATTCCCTGGTGCTGGCCCTGGGGTCAGAGACACAGGCTGTACGCTAGAGTTAGCCACTGTCACCACCGTCATCCAGGACAGCACCTCCAGGGACGGAGATGGGCTGCTTCTTAAAGAAGCCTTGCCACCAAAAACACCTCCTCTCCGCTCACCCCCTGAAAAGCTCTTGTTAAGAATATCTCCCTCTTTCCAGTCTCCCAGGCTCAAGTTTGCTCTATCCTTGGCCCCCTCCTTACCCCTTACTGCTTCTAAGATCCCAAATGTCACTTGAGTGTGACTCTGCTCTTCCCTCTGCCTCCATTCTAGCCTAGACCCGAATTCAAGCTCACTAGACTCTAATAGACACTCCCACACCCTGAATGGCCTCCCTGCCCTCAATCTCCATGGCAGAAGGGTAAACTACTCAGCATGCAAGACACATCCTTCCCTGCCTGTGCCCATAGCAGACATGGCTAGCTGATCACCACACTCTGCCACACCGCTCTCCAGGTAGCCACTACCAATCAATAGGGGCTGGCACCAGAGATGACTGCTGTTTGCCACAGGCTCAGCCAGGCAGGCAAACAAACGGAGATGCCTACTGACCATAGCCCAGGCTCCTTGACATCCATGCAGAACCCCATGCTCTGGATCCATCCTGCTCTTCTCTCCCACTCCTTTAACCCAACTCCCCAACATCAGTCAAAATAGTCTTTTTGTTTGTTTGTTTGTTTGTTTTAGACGGAGTTTTGCTCTTGTTGCACAGGCTGGAGTCCAGTGGCTCAATCTAGGCTCACCACAACCTCCACCTCCCCAGTTCAATGGATTTTCCTGCCTCAGCCTCCTGAGTAGCTGGGATTACAGGCTCTCGCCATCACACCTGGCTAATTTTGTATTTTTCATAGAGACGGGGTTTCTCCATGTTGGCCAGGTTGGTCTCTCCTGGCCTCAGGTGATCTGCCCACCTCAGCCTCCCAAAGTGCTGGGATTAGAGGCGTGAGCCACCTCGCCTGGCCAAGTCTCATTCTTTGAGTACAGCTGGCTGCTTTCTGCTTCCAGATCTTTGCTTTGAGCACTGCCTGAAATTCCTTCTATCCACCCTTCCCCAAATCTCCAGCCTGCCCATCAGATCCTACCCTGTTCTTCAAAGCCAGTCTTTCTCCAGAAACATCCCTGACCCTCTCTACTCACGGATTCACCCAGCATCTGGGATTTATCTGCTGGGGGTTTATGTCACTCCCCTGAGTGCTCCAGGGTTTCTCCTTTGTTGTTGTTGTTGTTGTTGTTTTTAATTAAATCTCTACATCCTCCTGGTGTGCAGTTGGTACTCATACATCTTCCTGGTGTGCAGTTGGTACTCAATATGTGCTGACAGAAACCTGTCTTCTCTAGTGTTTTGTTTTGTTTCGTTTTGTTTTGTTTTTCCTTTTCTTAGTCTGTTGTGCAGGCTGGAATGCAGTGGCACAAACATGGCTCACTGCAGCCTTGAACTTGCAGGCTGATGCAATCCTCCCACCTCAGCCTCCAAGTAGCTGGGACTACAGAGGCACATGTTACCATACCTGGCTTTTTTTTTTTTTTTTTTTAAGAGATGAGATCTCGCTCTATTGCTCAGGCTGGTCTCGAGCTCCTGGGTTCAAGTGGTCCTCCTGCCACGGCCTCCCAAAGCACTGAGATGACAGGCGTGAGCCACCCTGCCCAGGCTCCTCCCTTCTCTGGGGAAAGGCTGAGCCATCTTGGGGCCCTGCTCTGTGCTGAGCTGGGTGGAGGGAGAGACCAGAACCGGGACAGGCAGTGGGCTCTGCGTGCTGACTAGCCAAGGAGTGTCTTTTGTTTTTTTTTTTTTTTAGACGGAGTCTTACTCTCACCCAGGCTGGAGTGCAGTGGTGCGATCTCGGCTCACTGCAACCTCTGCCTCCCAGATTCAAGTGATTCTCCTGCCTCAGCCTCCCGAGTAGCTGGGACTACAGGTGCCACCACCAGGCCTAGCTAATTTTTGTATTTTTAGTAGAAATGGGGTTTCACCATGTTAGCCAGAATGATCTTGATCTCTTGACCTCATGATCCACCCGCCTTGGCCTTCCAAAGTGTTGGGATAACAGGCGTGAGCCACTGCGCCCAGCCTTTTTTTTTTTTTTTTGAGATGAAGTCCCGCTCTGTCGCCCAGGCTGGAGTGCAGTAGCATGAGCTCGGCTCACTGCAGCCTCCACCTCCTGGGTTCAAGCAATCCTCCCACCTCAGCCTCCCAAAGCACTGGGAGGGCAGGCGTGAACCCCTGTGCTCAGCCTTCTCTGGCTCTTGATCATCAAGCTTTGTGTGCTTTCTATACATGAGCCTCTCAGCCACCAGCACCCAAGTTGAGAGCTTTGGGGGGCAGCTTTGTGGCTCCCAGATAGGCCGCCCCAGGAGGCCCAACAAGATGCCTTACGCATGGTAAGCCTTCAGTTGGTTTTTCGAACACAGTGGTCTCAACCTTGCCCTTGACTTGCCCCATCTATAAACCAACCTCTCCCACGTGACTCCAGCCCAGACCTCTGCTCCAAGCCAAAGATGATATCCACCTGTCTATGACACTCTACTTGGGGACTCCACTGTGACACACCCACAGCCAAACTCCAGACCCCTACTCCAAACGGGTCCATTCCCCAGGATCCCCCCTCAAGCCAGAGAGAGACCCTGGGGGCCTCCTTGGGGTGTCTCTCTCCCTTTGAGTCAACCAGGTGCACCTCCCAGTTCCATTTTGCCTTCCAGTGCACTCCCCTTCCTGCTCCCTGCACCCCATCCCTGTCTGATCTTACCAAGACATCTGCCCTCCATGCTCACCCACTCCCATCTCCATGAGGGCAGATCAGATCTCACATCTAGCCATGCCTCTCCTCCCGTAACATCCTCCAGGGATCTCCAGTGCCCTTAGAGGAAGCCTGAACTCTTCCATAGGGTCCCACCTGCACCCGCCCACCACCCAGGAGCCTTTCCTTGCACTCTCGTCCAGACACCCCAACTCCCCCAGGGCCTGCCCACCTCGGGCCCTTTGCGGTATTGTGCCCTCATCCTCCAACACTGTCCTCCCTTGAGGCCACCCTACCTTGCTAACTTTCTCCTTGTCCTTCAGATTTCAGCTCCTCAGACTGCATAGGGAAAGCGCTCCCTGACTCCGCCAGCCAAGATGGGTCTCTTTGCTTTCAGACAAGATCAGGTGGATTCAGGGTATATGGCCATAGACTGTCTTTGCTTTCAAAGGAAAAAAATAAGTTCTTTCAGAGTACTTTCTGAGCTGGGCACGGTGGCTCATACTTGTAATCCTAGCGCTGTGGGAGGCCAAGGGAGGAGGATCGCCTGAGCCCAGGAACTCAAGAACAGCCTGTTCAACAAAGTGAGACCTTGTCTCTACAAAACATTTTTTTAAAAATTAGCAGCTGGGGCTGGGCTCAGTGACTCACGCCTGTAATCGCAGCACTTTGAGAGCCCAGCACTTTGAGGTTGGGAGTTCAAGACCAGCCTGAGCAACATGAAGAAACCCCGTCTCTACTAAAAATACAAAATTAGCTGGGCGTGGTGGCGCATGCCTGTACTCCCAGCTACTCAGGAGGCTGAGGTGGGAGGATCGCTTGAACTCAAGAAGTTCAAGGTTGCAGTGAGCCAAGGTCGCACCACTGCACTCCAGCCTGGAACAGAGTCAGACTCTGTCTAAAAAAAAAAAGTACTTTTCAGCCAGGCGTGGTGGCTCACGCCTGTAATACCAGCACTTTGGGAGGCTGAGACGGGCAGATCACGAGGTCAGGAGATCGAGACCATCCTGACTAACACGGTGAAACCCCCGTCTCTACTAAAAATACAAAAATTAGCTGGGCGTGGTGGCGGGGACCTATAGTCCCAGCTACTCGGGAGGCTAAGGCAGGAGAATTACTTGAACCCAGGAGGCGGAGGTGGCGGTGAGCCAAGATCACACCACTGCACTCCAGACTGATGACAGAGCAAGACTGTGTCTAAAAAAAAAAAAAAAAGAAAGAAAGACAAAGAAATTGTCTTGGTTAGGCGCAGTGGCTCAGGCCTGCAATCCCAGCACTTTGGAGGTCGAGATGGGAGGATCACCTGAGCCCAGCAGTCTGAGACCAGCCTGGGCAATAGAGTGAGACCCCAACTCTACAAAAAATTCTTTAAAAATTAGCTGAACAGGTCAGGCGCGGTGGCTTACACCTGTAATCCCAGCATTTTTGGGAGGCCGAGGCGGGTGGATCACCTGAGTTCAGGAGTTCAAGAGCAGCCTGGCCAACGTGGCAAAACCCTGTCTCAACTTAAAATATAAAGATTAGCCAGGCGTGGTGGCACATGCCTGTAGTTCCAGCTGCTCAGGAGACTGGGGCAGGAGAATTGCTTGAACCCTGGAGGCGGAGATTGCGGTGAGCGGAGATCGCACCATTGCACTCCAGCCTGGGCAATAAGAGCAAAACTCTGTCTCAAAAAAAAAAAAAAAAGAATCTTGTTTGAAAAATCAAAAATAGGCCGGGCGCGGTGGCTCAAGCCTGTAATCCCAGCACTTTGGGAGGCCGAGATGGGCGGATCACGAGGTCAGGAGATCGAGACCATCCTGGCGAACACGGTGAAACCCCGTCTCTACTAAAAAAAATACAAAAAAACTAGCCGGGCGCGGTGGCGGGCGCCTGTAGTCCCGGCTACTTGGGAGGCTGAGGCAGGAGAATGGCGTAAACCCGGGAGGCGGAGCTTGCACTGAGCCGAGATCCGGCCACTGCACTCCAGCCTGGGCGACAGAGTCAGACTCCGCCTCAAAAAACAAACAAACAAACAAACAAAAATCAAAATTAGTGCAAAAAAAAAATCAACGATGAACAAACTATCAACATTTTAAATAAAGACGAATCAGTAACAGTGTCAAGTGAGTGGAGCCTGAGGCTAAAGGAGAAATCAGTTAAGACTGGCCCTGGATTCTGGGAGTTCAGCAAGGAAGTGACTGCGATAGTCCAGGAGTGAAACGGTGGCGGATTAGACCAGAGAAAGACGGTGGTAGTGGAAAGAACGGGGAATTTGCACGTATCTTGAAGGTCAGGGCGACAGAATGTGTTGAAGATGGCATGAGACTGGGGCAGAGAGAAGATGCAGATGATGCCAGGGTTGCCGCATACGACAGTGTGAGTATCTGATTATCCGCTATCTTCCCCACTCTCCTGTGAAACGTACGAGGGCAGGAGCTGTGCTCCCCAAGCCACAGCCAGCACCCAGCACTCGCTCCCGGGCTCCAGGCCAACTGCCCTAGTGGAGAATGCTCTGTGTTACTCCATGCGGCCACCAGGGGTCAGCAGAGCGCCGCCCTGCCCAGCCATGGCCATCCCGGAAAGAGAATAAAGCCCGGATGGCGACTTTTTAGGAAGAAGGCCAGATTAGAAGGAGAAGCAGCAGAGACTGTTGAGGAGGAGACTCGGATTCTGAGAAATGAGGCTGGAAGCGAAGTGTCCCAGGAGCTGGCCAAGAAGCAGGAGAATGAGCTACTGTTTCTGTCATTGCATCCGTCCACCCATTTATTCCACTATTCAGTCACAGGCCACTCAGGGCCTTGCAGGACCAGGTGAGAAGCTCAAAGTGTATCCTGAGGGTCCTGGGGAGACCAGACTGGGTCCGATTTGCAGGAGCTGAGAGGAAGGAAGAAAGTAGGGATTCAGGACATGCAAGCTCAGGGTCAACCTGCCTCCCAGGTGGGCCTGAAGAGCATGCAGTTAACATAAATGTTAGCAAAACAAATAATATTGGCCGGGCACGGAGGCTCACATCTGTAATCCTAGTGCTTTGGGAGGCTGAGATGGGAGGATTGCTTGAGGCCAGGAGTTCGAGGCTGCAGTGAGCGATGACTGGGCTATGCACTCCAGTTTGGGAGACAGAGCAAGACCCCATCTCTACAAAATACACAAAAAGTTAGTCAGGCGTGGTAGCACACACCTGTGGTCCCAGCTACTTAGGAGGCTGACATGGGATGATCACCTGAGTCCGGGAGGTAGAGGCTACAGTGAGCCATGATCACATCACTGCACTCCAGCCTGGCTGAAAGAGTGAGACCCTGCTTAAAAAAAAAAAAAAAAAAAAGAATACAAGTAATATTAAATTAATAAAGGCTAAAACTCACTGGACCCTTACGAGGTAGCAGGCCTTGTTTTAATCTTTTCACCATCAATTTTCTTTTTTTTTTTTTTTTTTTTTTTTTTGAGACAGAGTCTTGCTCTGCCACCCAGACTGGAGTGCAGTGGTGCGATCTCTGATCTCTGCTCACTGCAACCTCCATCTCCCAGGTTCAAGTGGTTCTCCTGCCTCAGCCTCCTGAGTAGCTAGGATTACAGGCATCTGCCACCATGCCTGGCTAATTTTTGTAATTTTTTTTAGTAGAAATGGGTTTCACCATGTTGACCAGGCTGGTCTTGAACTCCTGAACTCAAGTGATCCACTCACCTCAGCGTCCCAAAATGCTGGGATTGCAGGCGTGAGCCACCTCGCCTGGCTCGTTTTTTGTTTTTGAGACAGGGTGTTGCTGTGTTGCCCAGGGCTGGAGTTCAGTGGCACAATCACAGCTCACTGCAGCCTCAATCTCCTGGGATCAAGAGATCCCCCTGCCTCAGCCTCCTGAGTAGCTGGGACTACAGGTGCGTACAACCACACCAGGCTAATTTTTGTATTTTTTTTGTAGAGACAGGGTTTCACCATGCTGCCCAGGCTGTTCTCGATCTCCTGGGCTCAAGTAATCCTCCCTCCTTGGCCTCCAAAGTGTTCAGACTACAGGCGTGCGCCACCTCACCCAGCCCTTTTCTTCTTTTTTTTTCTCTCTCTCTCTCTCTCTCTCTCTCTATTCCCCTCCTTCCCTTCCTACCTCTCTCTCCCTCCGTCTCTCTCTTCCTTTCTTTCTTTCATTTTTTAGAGACAGGCTCTTGCTCTGTCACCCAGGTTGGAATGCAATGTTGCAATCGCAACACAACTCACTGCAACCTCAGACTCCTGGGCTCAAGCGATCCTCCCACCTCAGCTTCGTAAGTAGCCGGGACTGTAGGTGCACACCACCACATCCAGCTAATTTCTTTAAAAAAAAAAAATTGTAGGCCGGGTGCAGTGGCTCATACCTGTAATTCCAGCACTTTGGGAGGCTGAGGCAAGCAGATCACGAGGTCAGGAGCTCGAGACCAGCCTGACCAACATGGTGAAACCCCATCTCTACTAAAAATACAAAAATTAGCCGGGCATGATGGCACACGCCTGTAATCCCAGCTACTTGGGACGCTGAGGCAGGAGAATCACTTGAACCCAGGAGGTGGCGGTTGCAGTGAGCTGAGATGGCGCCATTGCACTCCAGCCTGGGCGACAGAGCGAGGCTCCATCTCAAAACAACAACAACGACAACAAAAATTGTAGAGACGGGGTCTTGCAGCCAGACACGTTGGCTCGCACCTGAAATCCCAGCACTTTGAGAGGCCAGGCAGGTGGATCACTTGAGGTCAGGAATTTAAGATCAGCCTAGCCAACGTGGCGAAACCCCGTCTCTACAAAAAATACAAAAATTAGCCAGGTGTGATGGTGCATGCCTGTAATCCCAGCTACTCGGGGGGCTGAGGCAGGAGAATCACTTGAACCTGGGAGGCAGAGGTTACAGAGAACCAAGATCATACCACTGCACTTCAGCCTGGGCAACAGAGCAAGACTCCATCTCAAAAAAAAAAAAGAGAGAGAGAGATGGGGTCTTGCTATATTGTGCAGATTGGTCTTGAATTCCTGGGATCAGGCAATTCTCCTGCCTCAGCTTCCCAAAGCACTGAAATTACAGGCATGAACCACAGTGCCTAACCTTGCCTTTTCTTTCCATTATATGTTTGTTGAATGAATAAGTAGTGCCTTTGGAGACAGAGACTGGGTGGGGAGTGCCAAGATTTACAGAATTCCCATTCTGCCACCTCAGGAGAGAAGGATGACCCAGCCCCACCCCACTCAGTGATAAATGCTAAAATGTATTTATGGCATGCGAAATGCATGACACAGTATTCAGCATGCTACACGCATGCACATCAGCCCCAGGAGGTCTGTGATGTCTGCCAGCCCGGCACATAGTAGATACTCAATAAATAATATTTGGTTGGTTATATTTTTGTTTGTTTGTTTTGGTTTTCAGTTTTTTTGTTTTTGGCTTTGTTTTGTTTTGTTTTGTTTTTTGAGACAGAGTCTCACTTTGTCACCCAGGCTGGAGTGCACTGGTGCGATCTCAGCTCACTGCAGCCTCTACCTCCCGGATTCAAGCAATTCTTCTGCCTCAGCCTCCCAAGTAGTTGGGATTACAAATGTGTGGCACCCTGCCCAGCTAATTTTTGTATTTTTAGTAGAGATGGGTTTTGCCATATTGGCCAGGCTGGTCTTGAACTCCTGATCTCAAGTGATCCACCCCCCTCAGCTTCCCAAAGTGCTGGGATTACAGGCATGAGCCACCACACCCGACCTTCTTTTTTTATTTTATTTATTTATTTTTTTAGACAGAGTCTGGCTCTGTTGCCCAGGCTGGAGTGCAAAGGCATGATCTTGGTTCACTGCAACCTCTGCCTCTGGGGTTCAAGCGATTCTCCTGCCTCAGCCTCCCAAGTACCTGGGATTACAGGCATGCACCACCACACCCGGCTAATTTTTTATTTTTAGTAGAGATGGGGTTTCTCCATGTTGATCAGGCTGGTCTCGAACTCCCGACCTCAGGTGATTGGCCCACCTCAGCCTCCCAAAGTGCTGGAATTACAGGTGTGAGCCACCATAGCCAGCAGATAAATATTTGTTGAATGAATTCATTGATGCTGACAGCAACTCCACGAGGAATGCCTCGGGGCTTGTTTTCCTATTACTTATCTATTAATAAGCATTTGATTGAAATTGTTCCCACACCATACATTTTAAGCGTTTGAAGTTGTATTTAGCAGAGTCAGTGGTTTTTAGCATGTTCAGGGGTTTTTAGCATATTCACAGACTTGTGCAACCATCACCACAGTCAATTTTAGAACATTTTCATCACCCAAAAAGCAAGCCTGCAACCATTAGCAGTCACTCTCCATCCCCCGGTATTAGTTTGCTGGGACTGCCAAAACCAAGGACCGCAAACTGGCTGGCTTGAAAAAACAGAAATGTCTTCTTTCGCAGTTGCCAGAGGCTGGAAGTCCGAGATCGATCAGGGTGTCTGCAGGGCTGGTTGCTTTTTTTTTTTTTTTTTTTTTTCGTTTAAGATGGAGTCTCGTTCTGCTGCCCAGGCTGGAGTGCAGTGGCGCAATCTTGGCTCACTACAACCTCTGCCTCCCAGGTTCAAGCAATTCTCCTGCCTCAGCCTCCCGAATAGCTGAGATTACAGGTGTGCGTCACCACACCTAGCTAATTTTTGTAGTTTTAGTAGAGATAGTGTTTCCCAATATTGGCGAGGCTGGTCTTGAATTCTTGACCTCAAGTGATCCACCCACCTTGGCCTCCCAAACTGCTGGGATTACAGGCGTGAGCCACCATGCCCAGTGAGGGTTGGTTGTTTCTGAGGCTGTGAAAAGGAATCAGTCTGTAATCCCAGCACTTTGGGAGGCCAAGGCAGAAGGATCATGAGGTCAGGAGTTTGAGACCAGCCTGACATGGTGAAACCCGTCTCTACTAAAAATACAAAAATTAGCCGGGCGTGGTGGTGCACACCTGTAATCCCAGCTACTCAGGAGGCTGAGGCAGGAGAATCCCTTGAATCCAGGAGGCGGAGGTTGCAGTGTGCCAAGATCGTGCCATTGCACTCCAGTCCAGGCGACAGAGCGAGACTCCATCTCAAAATAAATAAATGAATAAATAAATAAAATCCGTCTCAGGCCTCTCCCCTGGCTTCTGCGGCTGTGTTGCGCAGTTTGGCGTCCCTTGGCTTGTAGAGATGTCACCCCGAACCCTGATCTTGCCTTCGCCTCCGCATGGCCCTCATTTTTTTGAGATGGAATCTTACTCTGTGGCCCAGGCTGGAGTGCAGTGGCGGAATCTCAGTTCACTGCAGTGCCTCCTGGGTTCAAGCGATTCTCCTGCCTCAGCCTCCTGAGTAGCTGGGATTACAGGTGCCTACCACCACATCTGGCACTTTTTTTTTTTTTTTTTTTTTTGAGACGGAGTTTCGCTCTTGTTGCCCAAAAGCCAAGGCTGGAGGCTGGAGTGCAATGGCAGGATCTCAGCTCACTGCAACCTCCGCCTCCTGGGTTCAAGCGATTCTCCTGCCTCAGCCTCCCGAGTAGCTGGGACTACAGGCACCCACCAACACACACCCAACTAATTTTTGTACTTTTAGCAGAGACGGGGTTTCACCATGTTGGCCAGGATGGTCTCAATCTCTTGACTTCGTGATCTGCCCGCCTAGGCCTCCCGAAGTACTAGGATTACAGCCTGAGCCACGGCACCCAGCCGAGTTTCCTCTTAAGAGGAGGAGGCTCTCTTGCCTGTAATCCCAGCTATTCAGGAGGTTGAAGTCATAGGATCATTTGAGCCCAGGAGTCTGATATCAACCTGGCCAGCAGATCAAGACCCTGTTTCCAAAAAAAAAAAAAAAAAAATTAAATTAAAATGTAAAAATTAGACCGGGTGCAGTGGCTCATGCCTGTAATCCCAGCACTTTGGGAGGCCAAGATGGGTGGATCACTTGAGTTCAGGAGTTTGAGGCCAGCCTGGCCAACATGGTGAAACCCTGTCTCTACTAAAAATACAAAAATTAGCCGGGCATGGTGGTGCATGCCTGTAATCTCAACTGCTCGAGAGGCTGAGGCAGGAAAATTGCTTGAGCCCAGGAAGCAAAGGTTGCAGTAAGCCGAGATCACGCCACTGCACTCCAGCCTGGACAACAGAGTGGGACTCTGTTTCAAAAAATTAAATTAAATTAAATTAAATTAAAATTAAAATAATAATTATACACCCATTACAGGCCAACATAAATATGTTATGAAAAATGTATTTTCCCATTTAAAAAAAAGTTAGTGAAGGGAATGGCATTCTTTTACATTTTTGCAAATCTCTTTAATGTCCAGCTTAATGGAAGATGGCTGGACCTTGGGCCGGGCACTGTGCTTACGCCTGTGATCCCAGCACTCTGCGAGGCCGAGGTGGGAAGACTGCTTGAGGCCAAGAGTTCAAGACAAGCCTGGGCAACATAGCAAGACCTCTTCTCTACAAAAAAAAAGAGAAAAAGAATAACAGTAAGAAGAAGATGGTTGGACCTCACGGCTCCTTCTGCATTTGGTCTGTTGTAATATCACACATCAAGCAGCATCTGGAAATCTCCACTAGACAACAGAATGAAGTGAAAAAGACAGAAAATGTCTTGTTATGAAAATTTGACCCAGCACACCCAAGAGGATCTCAGGGACCAGTTCTCAGGTCACATCGAGACCTTCTGGGTAAACTTATTTTATCTTCACTATGATGCTATGAGGTGGGTACTAGAATTAAAATATTCTCATTCTATAAGGCAGAAAACAAAGTCCCAGAGAGGTGGAGTTACTTGCCCAGAGTCACACAGCAGTAAGTGGCAGAGCTGAGGTTTCAACCCCACCAATTAGACTCTTAACCTCAATAAAATCCATGCGTAGGCCGGGCGCGGTGGCTCACGCCTGTAATCCCAGCACTTTGGGAGGCTGAGGTGGGCAGATCACAACGAGGTCAGGAGTTCGAGACCAGCCTGACCAACATGGTGAAACCCCATCTCTACTAAAAATACAAAACTTAGCCAGGTGTGGTGGCATGCACCTATAATCCCACCTACTCAGGAAGCTGAGGCAAGAGAATCACTTGAACCTGGGCAGTGGAAGTTGCAGTGAGCCGAGATCCTGCCACTGCACTTCAACCTGGGTGACGGAGCGAGACTCCATCTCAAAAAAAAAAAGATCCATGTGTATGTGCAATCATAAATAAATACAGGCTGGGCGACATAGCTCACGCCTGTAATCCCAGCATGTTGGGAGGCTGAGGCAGGAGGATTGCTTGAAGCCAGGAGTTCAAGAAGACCAGCCTAGGCAACATAGCTAGACCCTCTCTCTACAAAACTTTTCTTTCTTTCTTTTTTTTTTTTTTTTTTGAGACGAGTCCCACTCTCACCCAGGCTGGAGTTTAGTGGAGTGAGCTCACCTCACTGCAACCTCCGCCTCCCAGGTTCAAGCGATTCTCCAGCCTCAGCCTCCTGAGTAGCTAGGACTACAGATGCACTCCACCTTGTCCAGCTAATTTTTGTATTTTTAGTAGAGATGGGGTTTCACCATGTTGGCCGGGCTGGTCTTGAACTCCTGACCTCAGGTGATCCACCTGCCTTGGCCTCCCAAAGTGCTGGGATTACAGGCATGAGCCACTGCACCCAGCCAACAAAACTTTTTTTTGAGATGGAGTCTCACTCTGTCGCCCAGGCTGGAGTGCAGTGGCGCAATCTCGGCTCACTGCAAGCTCTGCCTCCCGGGTTCACGCCATTCTCCTGCCTCAGCCTCCTGAGTAGCTGGAACTACAGGCGCCCGCCACCATGCCTGGCTAATTTTTTGTATTTTTAGTAGAGATGGGGTTTCACCATGTTAGCCAGGATGGTCTCGATCTCCTGACCTCGTGATCCGCCCCCCTCGGCCTCCCAAAGTCCTGGGATTACAGGCCTGAGCCACCGCGCCCGGCCTCCCAACAAAACATTTTTAAGAAATAGCTGGGTGTGGTGGTGCACACCTGTAGTCCCAGCCACTTGGGAGTCTAGGTGGGAGAATCTCTTGAGCCTGGGAGTTCAAGGCTGTAGTGAGCAGTGATTGTGCAGCCTGGGTGACAGAGTGAGAAGACTGTGTCTCAAAAATAAGTAATTAATTAATTAATGGCACGAGTGCACCTCTCATGGCTGGCATAGCACCCACCCAGGCTGCACAGCCAGGAAGTGCTGTCAGGAGATAGGAGCCCATGATCTGAGCTTGAATCCTTGCCCTGAAACCCTAGCAAGTCTCTCTGGGAACAAACAGGGAACTATTGTCTGAGAGGCCACTATCACCAGGCTATATCACTTCCCCATGCCTCAGTTTCCCTAGTTGTAAAATGGGTCTAGTAACAGAGCCCATCTCAGAATCTTGCTATAAAATAAAGTATTAGGCCGGGCGCAGTGGCTCACGCCTGTAATCCCAGCACTTTGGGAGTCCAGGAGATCAAGACCATCCTGGCTATCACGGTGAAACCCCATCTCTACTAAAAAACACAAAAAAATTACCGGGTGTGGTGGCGGGCACCTGTAGTCCCAGCTACTTGGGAGGCTGAGGCAGGAGAATGGCATGAACCCAGGAGGCGAGCTTGCAGTGATCCGAGATCGCCACTGCACTCCAGCCTGGGCGACAGAGTGAGACTCTGTCTCAAAAAAAATAAAAATTAAAATAAATATATAAATAAAGTATTAGCAGAAAATAAGCACTCCCTAAGTGTTAACTATGAGGATCACGAACGAGTTTGTGTGTTCTTGCGAGCAAGTGCACACGGGTGTTTGTGTGTGCCTCAGTTTCCCCATCTGCCCAACCAAAGGCCAGCATGTGCTCCCTGCAAGCCCCTGACTGTGTGCCTCTTCTAAGATCCCCTGCTCCATTTTCTTTTTCTTTTTTCTTTCTTTCTTTTTTTTTTTTTTTTTTGAGACAGACTCTCTTTCTTTCTGTCGCCCAGGTTGGAGTGCAGTGGCGGGATCTCAGCTCACTGCAACCTCCGCCTCCCGGGTTCAAGCGATTTTCCTGCCTCAGCCTCCCGAGTAGCTGGGAGTACAGGTGCCCACCACAACACCCGCCTATTTTTTGTATTTTTAGCAGAGATAGAGTTTCACCGTGTTGGCCAGGCTGGCCTTGAACTCCTGACCTCAGGTGATCCACCTGCCTTGGCCTCCCAAGGCACTGGGATTACAGGTGTAAACCACCGCGCCCGGCCCCCAGCTCCATTTTCATTCCCCGTGTTGAGGTCATGTGGAGGCTTTTAAGTGCCTGGAGACCCCCATGCCAGGCAGCATCCTGAGAACAGGAGGTGGAGGCTGCATGGAGGGACCGAGCTAGGGGAACTGTAGGACCTCCTATCAGACTGAGGACCTCCTATCAGACTGGGGAAGGCCTGGCTTGGACACACCCGGGTCCCTGTCCTCTGTGCGAGGTGCTACAACCCCTGAGTTCCCATTTATGATCTAATGGGGAGCTTGGATGTCAGGGTTCCCGTCCCTGCGGCGGGGGATGGAGATAAGACGCCAGGATCCTGGTCTCTGGAGCTCCTTAGAGGGCTGGATCCTGGTCCCTGACGAGGGAGGAGTATGTCCCCCTTGCAAGGCGGGTTGAATTTGAATGCGAAGTCCCAGCCCTGTGGGGGGAAGAGTGTGCTGACACCCTGGGGTTCTCTCCCGGAAAGGGAGTGTCTCGAACTGTGGATTTGCGTCCCTGGAGGGAGCACTGACGTCTGAGTCTCCACTCGTACAGGCGGCTCGGATGCAGGGTACACGTCTTGTCCCGAGGGGCTTCTGGGGCACTAGCTGCCTTCTGAAGGGGTGTAGAGACAGTGCACGGACTCCGGTGTTCCCCTCTTGGGGTGGGGAAGCTCCGATCCGAGGTTCTCATTCTGACCTCCGACGTTACCGTGGGGCAAGGAAACTCGGACCCCAGGGTAGCTGGGCCTCCTATCAGGGAAAAGCGAGCGGGGCGGGTCTGGGGGGGCGGAGACGCGGCGGGCGGGGCTCCGCCAGACCCCGCCCCCGCCCGCCAGTGCTGGCCGCGCGTCTCCAAGTCTGCGAGGCCGAGGTGGGCGCCGAGAGCCGGGCGCCACAGCCCGCGCGTCTCACTGCGCCCTGCGCGCCCCGGGGTCTATGGAGCGGCCCCTCCACGCCGCCCGGCCGGCCCCACGCCGCGCCCGGAGCTTGCTCTGCGGCCAAGTAACCGGACTGGCGGTCCTGCGGGTAGGGGAAGCTTGCAATCTGGCAGGAGGGGGACTTCTGGATCCCGGAGGAATGGGGGGCTGGAACTCCAGTGTCCTGGGGGCTACGGGGTCGGGACGAGGGTATCCCGGGGCTGGGGGAAGGGGCGCGCGGGTGTTTGGGTCCTGGAGAAATCTGGGGCTGGGAGACCTGGACGCGGGGGTCTGGGGCATCTGGACACCTGGCTGGGAGATTTGGGGGCGGCCTGGTACCTGCGTTTAGGGGGTGTTCTGAGCGCCTGGTCCTGGAGGAATGAAGACCTAACTGCAAACGTTCCTGGTTCTAGGGTATCAGGAGACCAGGACACCTGGTCCCCGCGTGTCGGGTCAATCCTGGGGGCGTCCTGGGGCAGAAGCTGTGGCGGCTGCGTCCGGGGCTGGGGCTGGCGCGCCGGGGTCTTCAGGGAGGAAGTTGTGGTCGTGGGGATGTGGCGGTCCGGACACGTGGCGCCACCCCGAGAGGCTGGGGGTGATCCCTGGGCAGGACACAGGATGGGGGTCCCTGCCCTCTGCCCCCTGCCTCCTTAGCCCAGCCAGGGAAACAGACTGCAGATCCGCGGAGTCAAGACTCCGGGGATGGGCTTGGGGGGCGGGTCCCCGGGGCAGAGGGCTCCGGGAGCTGGAGCGGTGCGTACCTGGCCCGGGAGGCGCCCGCCCCCCGCCCGGCTTGGGCATGCTTGGCACGCAGCGCGCGGGCCGGTTCGATCCGTATGCGCGCCGCGTGCGCCCATTGGTATGCGGGAGCCGGCCCGGCGCGGGCGTGAGGCGGGCGCGCTGGCGGGCGGCGCGGGGGAGGAGGCGGCGGGGCACGTCCTCACCCGGAGCGCCAGCCCCGGGCCGGCTAGGGTGGGAGCTGCGGCCTCCGGACCGAGGCCTCCAGGGAGGGGAAACTGAGGCACCATCCAGCCCCCGTCCCCAGCTCCTTGCTGGGACCCTGAGCCTCGCACGAATCTCAGTTTCCCTAGAAGGTCTCCCGAGGGCACTGAGCGCTGCCTCTGACCCCCTCCCGCTGCAGGAGACTCGGGACTCGGAGCCCGCCTGAGCAAGCCCCCCGGAGATGGCAGCCCCCTATCCCGGCAGTGGCGGCGGAAGCGAAGTCAAATGCGTGGGAGGCCGCGGCGCCAGCGTCCCGTGGGACTTTCTACCCGGGCTGATGGTCAAGGCGCCGTCCGGACCATGGTGAGCAAAGCCCCGCCCTTCTGGCCGCGGCCCCGCCCCCGGGGAGGCGTCCCCGGGACCAATTCACACCCGATGTTCTGTCTCCATGCCAAGGGGCAGTTCACACCCAGCTCCCTGCCCCGCCCCTTGGGGCTGCGTCTTACCTTGAGTTAACTACCATCCTGAGCCCGCTCTCCTGAGTTCAGCTTCTAGTCCCGGTCCTCAGAATTCACGCCCAACATCTTTAATCTCTCGCCCTTCCTCCTCCTTCCCCCAAGAATTGACACTCGAGGTTCTGTCCCTGGGCCGGAGTGTAGAATCCACACTCTGGTCTGCTCCCACCTGCAGAGGTGTAGAATCCACTCCCAACGTCCGGTCCCGTTCCCAAGGCCCCGGGAGGCGGGGCTCGCCCCCAGTTCCCACGCCCCTGAGTCCCGGGGCCCCGCAGACACCTCCTCCGCGCCGCCCGCCCAGCCTGCAGGCGCAGCGCAAGGAGAAGTCCCGGAACGCGGCGCGCTCGCGGCGCGGGAAAGAGAACCTGGAGTTCTTCGAGCTGGCCAAGCTTCTCCCGCTGCCCGGCGCCATCTCAAGCCAGCTGGACAAGGCTTCCATCGTGCGCCTCAGCGTCACCTACCTCCGCCTGCGCCGGTTCGCCGCGCTGGGGGCACCGCCCTGGGGGCTGAGAGCCGCGGGGCCGCCAGCTGGCCTCGGTGAGTGCGCGTGCGCGGGGCAAGGGTCCCAGGGCCCTCGTGGCCGAGTCACTGCAGCCCGGGTCTGAGCTGCGGACCTGCCCTCTCCCAGATGCTTGTCTCTAGAGTCAGCCAGGACCTTTGCGTGCCCCATCAGGTGGCTTCTGCTCTTCAAGCCTCAGTTTATTAAACTGTCAAATGGGCGCAAGAGGTTGGGAAGCTTTCGTGAATTCTGCCCTAAACAAGGTCCTGGCAGTGCTAGGGGTCACTGGTAAATGCTATTCCTGTATTTTTATTAGGAGAGAGGAATCATTATTACAACCAAAGAAACTCCCAGCTGCATGAGCGGGACAGAGGAGACCCACCCTGACTTGGGACGCCCATTCGCTAATGGGCGAGAGACCCTGGACCCAGACCTGAGGGGCCCCAGAGGGGACGCAAGGACTGTACAGTCTGGGCCCCCAGTTGGAGAAGCAAGAGGGAGACAGTATGATGTGGCGGATGAGATGGGGAACTTCAGGAAGATGCCCCATGTTCCTGTGGCCGCGCAGCCACCCCCCAGATTTGCAACCCCGGGCAGGTCGCCTCACTTCTCTGTGCCTTAATGTGAAGTGAGAAAAACGGTGCAACCTTCCCCAGGGGGCTGAGCAGAGAGTCAACCAGGTCATATTTGCAAAGTCCCTGGAAGTGCCTAGCTCAGAGCAAGCCACCGCTATGCTGCCAATGCTGTTATCAGCAGTGACCTTGCAGGGCTGCTGGAGGGGTTCGGGGCGTGGAGGAGGGGGCGGTGGGGGCTGCCGCTTTTGGAGCATCTCCTGCCTCTCTGGCACTTTTCTGAGCGCTGGGATCCAGCAGGAGAAACAAACGAGACAAAAGTCCCTGCCCCAGAGCGGCTGGCATCCTAGTGGCCTAGACACAATAAAGAAATAGGCAAAGCAATATAATCTAGAATATGTAAAAATATAAACTCTGTAAGATACAGATAAATATCTAAGTTTATTATTATTACTCAGACTTTATTATTGAGACATGGAAGTGTTATGTTGTTATTATTACTTCTATTTTATGTGTTTGTTACAGCTTTGCGGTTATGAGGATAAGGTGTGAGTGGTGTTTATCTGAAGTCTCAGGGCACCCCAGGCTACCCCTGTCCCCACCCCTCCAGGAGAAGAGGGTGTCCTTAGGGTGGGGTTGGAGGGGCTCCAATTCCCCTCCTGCCCCGTCCCAGGGGAAGAGGGGGGAGAGAAAATAGCATTGATTAAGCTCGCAATAAATCACCATTTAAATTTAAATAATCCGGCTTCCCAGGCGGTAATTAGGCGAATTGACTGGCGCGGAGAGAATGCGGCATTAGCGCCGCTGATTACTGTCATTACCGCGAACAACATGTGCGCCGGCGGGGGATAAACATCTTGTCTATTGTCCCCGAGCTGGAGGGGGGAAGGCGGGGGCTAAGAGAGCCCCGGCGGCGTCCAGCCCCCCATTACCTGGATGGGCATTCCGGGGCTCAGAGGCATCAGAGGCTGGCTGAGGTCACAGCACTGACGTGGCACAACATGGACTTAATCGACCCCACTGCGGCCGCGGTGCCAAGTGGAAGTAGGGTCAGGACAGTGTCGGGGTGCTTGGTACTGCGTGGACTCCTATAGTCCCAAAATTGGGAAATCGGGGGTCAGGGGCATTTCTGGCTCTACAGAGTCCCTAACAAGAGGCCAAGCACCTGCTTCCATAGTTCAGAGGAGGAGCTGAGGACAGCGTTTTAGCTGAAGCCACAGAGCAGAGCAGTCGGTCACACTCTCTGAAGGGGAGGGGACTCCCATGCCCTCCTCAGTAATAAGCCGGGCACCATGGCTCACATCCGTAATCCCAGCACTTTGGGGCACCAAGGTGGGAGGATCGCTTTAGGCCAGGAGTTTGAGACCAGCCAGGGCAACATAGCAAAACCCTGGGCAATATAACAAAACCCTGTCCCTACAAAAATACAAATATTGGCCGAGCGAGCACGGTGGTTCACGCCTGTAATCCCAGCACTTTGGGAGGCCGAGGCGGGCAGATCACGAGGTCAGGAGTTCGAGACCATCCTGGCCAGCATGGTGAAACCCCGTCTCTACCAAAATACAAAGAATTAGCTGGGCACGGTGGCATGTGCCTGTAGTCCCGGCTACTCAGGAGGCTGAGGCAGGGGAATTGCTTGAACCCAGGAGGCAAAGATTGCAGTGAGCCAAGATCGCGCCACTGCACTCCAGACTGGTGACAGAGCAAGACTCCGTCTCAAAAAATATATAAAATAAAAATAAATAAATAAGCCAGGTTTGGTGGTGCCCGCCTGTGGTCCCTGATACTGAAGAGGCTAAGGTGGGAGGATTGCTTGAGCTGAGGAGGTTGAGGCTGCAGTGAGTCGTGATCGGGCCACTGCACTCCAGCCTGGGCAACAGAGCAAGACCCACTACCTAAAATAATAACAATAATAGTGATCATATAGAATGTGCGCATCAGACCCTGTGATAAGCCCTGTATACAAATACCTCTTTTTCAGAGGGAGGCACTATTATGATTCCCAAGTTACAGAAGTGTTTGCCCAAGGTCACACAGCTGGGATTCAAACACAGATGACCTGGCCCCAACCTCTCAACCATCATATGTGGTCTGTAGGTCTACAGGAGTGGGTTCTAGGTCTCTGCCTCTCTAAGCCTCAGTCCACCATCTGCGAAATGGGACAACAGGTGTTTGAGTCTAGCCCTGAGCCTCTGAGTCTGGAGAGGAGACAGCCTAAATCTCACGTCAGCACTCCCTATTCCTTTTTTTTTTTAAACGCAGTTTTGTTCTTGTTGCCCAGGCTGGAGTGCAGTGGTACAACCTCTGCCTCCAGGGTTCAAGCAATTCTCCTGACTCAACCTCCTGAATAGCTAGGATTACAGGTGCCCACCACCGCACCCAGCTAATTTTTTGTATTTTTAGTAGAGAGGGGGTTTCACCATGTTGGTCAGGCTGGTCTCGAACTCCTAACCTCCTTATCCTCCCAAAGTGCTGGGATTGCAGGCATGAGCCACCGCGCCCGGCCTTTACAGCCTTCTTTCTTCCCATAGCACTTATTGTCATCTGACACTCTGTATTTGTCTTGTTATTTTGTGTCATTCACTAACAGCCCCTTGGTTGCTGAGCTTGGAATAGCATCTGGGACACAATGAGGGCTTACTAAATTGTTGAGTGACTGTGGCAGTTGAGGGAAGGAGGGGTGACATATTTATTTATTTATTTATTTATTTATTTATTTATTTATTTATTTATTTATAGATGGAGTTTCACTCTTGTTGCCCAGGCTCCTGGAGTACAATGGTATGATCTCGGCTCACCGCAACCTCCACCTCCTGGGTTCAAGTGATTCTCCTGCTTCAGCTTCCCTAGTAGTTGGGATTACAGGCATGTGCCACCACGCCTGGCTAGTTTTGTATTTTTAGTAGAGATGGGGTTTCTCCATGTTGCTCAGGCTGGTCTCGAACTCCCGACCTCAGGTGATCCACCCGCCTCAGTCTCCCAAAGTGCTGGGATTACAGGCGTGAGCCACCGCACCCGGCCCTTTTTTTATTTTTTTGAGACAGGGTCTTGCTCTGTCGCCGAGGCTGGAATGCAGTGGTACAATCTTGGTTCACTGCAGCCTCTGCCTGCTGGGCTCAAGAGATCCTCCCACTTCAGCCTTCCAAGTAGCCAGGACTACAGGCACATGCCACCACGCCTAGCTACTTTTTGCTTTTTTTTTTTTTTTTTTTGAGACAGAGTCTCGCTCTGTCGCCCAGGCTGGAGTGCAGTGGCGGGATCTCAGCTCACTGCAAGCTCCGCCTCCCAGGTTTACGCCATTCTCCTGCCTCAGCCTCCCGAGTAGCTGGGACTACAGGCGCCCGCCACCTCGCCAGGCTAGTTTTTTGTATTTTTTAGTAGAGACGGGGTTTCACCGTGTTAGCCAGGATGGTCTCGATCTCCTGACCTTGTGATCCACCCGTCTCGGCCTCCCAAAGTGCTGGGATTACAGGCTTGAGCCACCGTGCCCGGCCCGGCCTGCATTTTTTATAGAGACAAAGTCTTATCATGTTGCCCAAGCTGGTCTCACATTCCTGGGATCAAATGATTTGCCAACCTTGGCCTCCCAAAGTGTTGGGATTACAGGTGTGAGCCACTGTGGCCAGCCAACGGGTGACTTCTTAGCTCACAGGTCAGGCACAGCCTTGCTGAGGAAGTAACTTTTTTTTTTTTTGAGACAGAGTCTTGCTCTGTCACCCAGGCTGGAGTGCAGTGGTGCAATCTTGGCTCACTGCAACCGCCACTTCCCAGGTTCAAGTGATTCGCCTGCCTCAGCCTCCCAGGTAGCTGGGTTACAAGCACACGCCACCATGCCCAGCTAATTTTTGTATTTTTAGTAGAGACAGGGTTTCACCATTTGGCCAGGCTGGTCTTGAACTCCTGACCTCAGGTGATGCACTCATCTCAGCCTCCCAGAGTGCTGGGATTACAGGTGTAAGCCACTGGGCCCAGCCAAGGAAGTAATCTTTGAGCTGAGGCTCCAAAGAGGTGTGGGAGCGGCTGTGAGAAAAGCTGGAAGAGAGTGGCTCAGCAGAGGGAACAGAAGGTATAAAGGCCCTGAAGCAGGCAGGGATCAGCTTGCTGAGTGCAGAGCCTCATGCACAGTGGTAGGGGTTTGGCTGCTACCTGCAGTGAGAGGGGAGTCACGGAGGTGGTGAGGGCGGAAGTAGGAGCCCAGTGAGGATGAGGGTGTGGTGGTCCAGCCAGGGCAGCTAGACTGGGCTGGGGCCATGGGTGGCGGGACACAGGTGACATGGTCAGGTCCAACCCCTGAGACTTGCTTAAAATGCATGTGGGTGTGAAAGACACAGAGGGTGGCCTCCAAGAAACCACCCGAAAAGGCAGAGGTGCCCTGATGTTATCTGTAGTCATACTGAAAAGAAAAGCACGGCCGGCGCAGTGGCTCACACCTGTAATCCCAGCACTTTGTGAGGCTGAGGTGGATGAATCACCTGAGGTCAGGAGTTCGAGACAAGCCTGTCTCGAACAGGCAATATGGCAATACGGTGAAACCCTGTCTCAACTAAAAATACAAAAATTAGCCATGTGTGGTGGTGTGCGCCTGTAATCCCAGCTACTTGGGAGGCTGAGGCAGGAGAATTGCTTGAACCTGGAGGCAGAGGTTTCGGTGAGCTGAGATCACGCCACTGCACTGCAGCCTGTGTGTCAGAGCTAGACTCCGTCTCAAAAAAAACAGAGAATGGTGGCATAACTCCCAGTAGTAGGCACCTACTGTATGCACTAGCCTATTCAGCTCTATCACTGTAGACCAATTTTACAGATGAGGCTGAGGAAAGTAAAGGCAGAGGTGACCTGGCACTGCCCCACCCCATGGTGCTCACCCCCATGCAGCCCTCAGGCCCGCGGCACTTCGACGATGGGGCATGTGAAGGACCCCTCTCCCGACTTCCCTGGGTGATGAAGCCGCAGCCTCTTCTCTCCAGGACCCGGGGGCAACACATCCCCTCAGGGCAGTTGAGAAGGGCAGGTGACAGGGGAGACTGGGAACTTGGAAAAGGTCTTGGCTTCTGCCCTTTGCCCCTGGATCCCCCCTCTCTCTGCCCCAAGTCCCCCCTCTCTCTGCACCCAGTTTCCCCCTCTCTCTGCCCCCGGGTCCCCCTCTCTCTGCCCCCGGGTCCCCCTCTCTCTGTCCCTGGGTCCCCCTCTGTCTGCCCCTGGTCTCCCGTCTCTCTGCTCCTCATGCTCCCTTTCTGTGCAGGAGATGAGGACACTGAGCAGGCTCTGATAAGAACCACAGCAAGTGTTTGTTAAATGGATGAGCGATGTTTGGGTTCTGGACATGGGAGGGCGGATGTGGAAGTGGTGAAAAGTCTCCTGCTGAATGTGGAGGACAGAGGAGTGGGGACATTTTGAGGGGAGAGGGAAAGGAGGAAACAGTGGGAGGCATCGGGGACTTGGTGGGATGGGGAGGTAGAGGCTGGGGGTAAAAAGACACATCAGTCAGTGATCAGAAGGAGTCTCTGGGGGTCCCTTTCACAGGGCACTGGACCCATGTATGGGAAAGAGCAGGTCCCCAAGCCCCCCCAGCACACCCCCCAGTCCCGCCGTGCCCGTTAATGTTGTTAATTGCAGCGGTTCAGTCTGACCCAGGCTGATCCTGGGAGAGGGAAAATGAAGGAATTAGCAAAAATGACAGGGGAAAATTGCGACAATTAGCAGGCAGCATTGTTCCTGCCTGTCACCCGGCTGGTTCCGAGCTGTATCTTGAGGGAGGGGGTCCCCGTCACCCCCCCAGCCCCCCAGTAATTGTTCCTGGAGCTCCAGGCGGAGGTGGAGGCAGGCAGGAACAGCCAGGAGGGTGTGGGGTACTCCCGGGAGGAGGACGCTCAGCCCAGACACTAGGGGGCTGGGGATGCGGGGGCTGCGCGCCCATGGGGGAGGGGCGGGGTTTCGCCGCCTGGTGTTTTGATGGTCGGGTAATAACAATAGTAATCACACTATTAATACCAGTCCCGGCTCTGTGCCGCAGCATCTGCTTCTGCCAGGCCCCAGCCAGGCCCTTTCTGTCTGTTAAGTGGACTGAATGTGTGACCAGCCTGGGAAGTCACCGCTCCTGGCAAACCCGCTTGACAGAGGAGGACACTGAGGCACAGAGAGACAGAGAGGCTGCTCCCAGGGCACACAGCCAGGGAGGGGAAGTGCTGGGGCCTGACAGGAGACCTGGTCCCTTAGCCCCATAAGAAACAGGCACTTGGCTGGACGCGGTGGCTCACGCCTGTAATCCCAGCACTTTGGGAGGCCGAGGCGGGCGGATCACGAGGTCAGGAGATCAAGACCATCCTGGCTAACACGGTGAAACCCCGTCTCTACTAAAATACAAAAAATTAGTCAGGCATGGTGGTGGGCACCTGTAGTACCAGCTACTCGGGAGGCTGAGGCAGGAGAATGGCGTGAACCCGGGAGGTGGAGCTTGCAGTGAGCCGAGATCACGCCACTGCACTCCAGCCTGGGAGACAGAGCGAGACTCCGTCTCAAAAAAAAAAAAAAACGAGAGAGAGAGAATTCTATGTTAACTTATTGAGAAACCACCAAATTGTTTTCCACGGTGGCTGTACAATTTTACATTCCCACCAGCAATCTACGAGGGTTCCAGTTTCACCACATCCTTAGCAATACTTACTTTCTGTGTTTTTTTGTTTTGGTTTGGTTTGGTTTGGTTTTTGAGATGGAGTCTCGCTCTGTCGCCCAGGCTGGTGTGCAGTGCCATAATCTCGACTCACCTCCTGGGTTCAAGGGATTATCCTGCCTCAGCCCTGAGTAACTGGGATTGCAGGTGCATGCCACCACGCCCAGATAATTTTTGTATTTTTAGTAGAGGTAAGGTTTCACCATGTTGGCCAGGCTGGTCTCAAACTCTTGACCTTGTGATCTGCCCACCTCAGCCTCCCAAAGTGCTGGGATTACAGGCGTGAGCCACTGTGCCCAGCCATTATTTTTTTGATGCTAGCCATCCTAGCGGGTGTGGAGTGGTGTCTCATTGTGGTTTTGATTTTCATTTTCATAATGACTAATGTTGAGTATCTTTTCATGTGCTTATTGGCCATTTGTATATCATCTTTGGAGAAATATCTATTCAAGTCCTTTGCCCATTTTTAAAAATATATTTTTTGTAGAGATGAGGTCTCACTGTGTTGCCCAGGCTAGTCTCGATCTCTTGGGCTCAAGCAATCCTCCCACTTCAGCCTCCCAAAGTGCTGAGATCACAGGTATGAGCCACTGTGCCTGGCCCTTTGCCTTTTTTTTTTTTCCAAGACGGAGTCTCACTCTGTCACCCAGGCTGCAGTGCAATGGCCCTAACTCAGCTCACTGCAACCTCCGCCTCCCGGGTTCAAGTGATTTATCCTGCCTCAGCCTCCTGAGTAGGTGGGATTACAGGCACCCACCATCATGCATGCCCGGCTAATTTTTGTAGCGAATTTTTGGGGTTTCATCATTGCGGTTTTGTAGAGAAATTTTGGGATTTCATCATATTGGCCAGGCTGGTCTCGAACTCCTGACCTCAGGGGATCCACCCACCTCGGCCTCCCAGAGTGTCGGGATTATAGGCATGAGCCACCGCACTGGGCCCCTTTGCCCATTTTTGAACTGTCTTTTTGTTGTTGAGTTGTAAAGTCTCTATCTTCTTCTATTCCTTTATATCCCTCTGTCTCTGTCTCTCAGTCTCCTCTCTGCCTCCTTCTCATCCTTCAGGTCTGAGCTCAAATGTCCCCTCCTTCAACAGCCCTTACCCCATTACTGTTCATTTTGTACCACCTATTTCATTCTCCATAACACTGGCCACAAAAGATAATTCTGTATTTGTTAGTTTTTTTCTTTTTGTCTTTTTTTTTTTTTTTTTTTTTTTAAGAGATGGAGTTTCACTTTGTTGCCCAGGCTGGAGTGCAGTGGCATGATCTCGACTCACTGCAACCTCCACCTCCCAGGTTCAAGCGACCCTCCCACCTAGCCTCCTGAGTAGCTGGAATTACAGGCCCACGCCACGACATCCAGCTAATTTTTTTGTGTTTTTAGTAGGGACAGGTTTCATCATGTTGGCCAGGCTGGTCTCAAACTCCTGACCTCAAGTGATCTGCCTGGCTCCGCCTCCCAAAGTGCTTGCATTACAGGCATGAGCCACCTCGCCCAGGCTGTTGGTTTCTTTTCTTCCTTTTCTTCCTTTTCTTCCCTTTCTTCCCTTTCTTCCTTTCTTCCTTTCTTTCTTTCTTTCGAGACGGAATCTGGCACTGTCATCCAGGCTGGAGTGCAGTGGCGTGATCTCGGCTCAATGCAACCTCCGCCTCCCAGGTTCAAGCGATTCTCCTGCCTCAACCTCTCGAGTAGCTGGGACTACAGGCGCCCACCTCCACACCCGGATAATTTTTTTTATTTTTAGTAGAAACGGGGTTTCACCGTATTGGCCAGGCTGGTCTCGAACCCCTGACCTTGTGATCCACCCGCCTCGGCCTCCCAAAGTGCTGGAATTACAGGTGTGAGCCACCTCACCCAGTCTGTTGGTTTCTTTTTTTTTTTTTTTTTTGAGACGGAGTCTTGCTGTGTCTCCTGGGCTGGAGTGCAGTGGCCAGATCTCAGCTTACTGCAAGCTCCGCCTCCCGGGTTCACGCCATTCTCCTGCCTCAGCCTCCGGAGTAGCTGGGACTACAGGCGCCCGCCACCTTGCCCGGCTACTTTTTACTTTTGTATTTTTAGTAGAGACGGGGTTTCACCGTGTTAGCCAGGATGGTCTCGATCTCCTGACCTCATGATCCACCCGTCTCGGCCTCCCAAAGTGCTGGGATTACAGGCTTGAGCCACCGCGCCCGGCTGGTTTCTTATTTTTTGATTTTTATGGGATCCCTAAGCAGAGATGTTAGTTTCTTGCTTGCTGTTCAACTGTCCCTGATCTGAGAGCCCAGTAGGAGTGCGGGGGTTGCTGGGCTGTCCTGGTCGCCATTGCACCCCCAGCAATGCCTAGTGCAGGACCATAGGGAGAGTAGATATTCAGGGAGTTTTTGTGAATGAATGGGTGGACAAATGAATGAGTCCCTCTATGCACCCCCTGGCCCGTCTGTCTCTTTGAGTCAGTCTGTCACTCACTGTCGCACCCACCTGTGTGTCCCACGCGTCAGGTCTCTCCCCCATGGGTGCCCCGATACCCCAAGATGTCTACAGGCCTTAGGGGAAGAGAGGGAGGTTTGTAGACTGGCTTCCTGGGGACCTGCCCTGGGCAGGGTCAGCCAGACTAACAGGCTTCATCCTTCCATCTGCCCCCAGCCCCAGGCCGCCGCGGTCCCGCAGCGCTGGTCTCCGAAGTCTTCGAGCAGCACCTGGGAGGTCACATCTTGCAGGTGAGTGAGGCCCCTTCCCTCCCCGCTGCTCCTTGCCGCCACCTAGCGGCCGCCTCTGGAGAACAGCGGCCTCTTCAGCATCCATCCATGGTGGGGGGGTACCTGGACTGGGAAGCCGAATGTTCAAGATCCCCCCATTCCCTGCCCCTTCCGAGGACCACTGAAGCCCCCTCCCCATCAGAACAGTCCACCTCAGGCGGAGACCCAGGTTTCAGAACCTCTTACCACTTGGCGGCTGGACAGAGGGACAACAGGTCCACCCTTCCCCCTGCCTGTCTCTCCCGGCTCTAGTCCCTGGATGGCTTTGTGTTCGCCTTGAACCAGGAAGGAAAATTCCTCTACATCTCAGAGACAGTCTCCATCTACCTGGGTCTCTCACAGGTAAGGGACCCCCAGTGGACCTGGATTGGCTCAGCCACCATCTCCCTTGCCAGGCCCATGCATGCCCCTCCTCTCTCCTGGCCTCACCATTGCAGCAAGAAAAATGGACTGCATCTCTGTGGTTCCCAAAGTGTGTTCCTTGGCAACCCACATGGCACCCAACACGGTTCATCCTCGAAGGCAGAGAAGGGCTATTTTTTATCTTTATGTTTTTATTTTTTATTTTTATTTTTTTTTGAGATGGAGTTTTGCTCTTGTTGCCCAGGCTGGAGTGCAGTGGCGCGATCTCAGCTCACTACAACCTCCACCTCCCAGGTTCAAACAATTCTCCTGCCTCAGCCTCCTGAGTAGCTGGGACTATAGGCACGTGCCACCACACCTGGCTAACTTTTTGTATTTTTAGTAGAAACGGGGTTTTACCATGTTAGCCAGGATAGTCTAGATCTCCTGATCTCGTGATCCACCCGCCTCAGCCTCCCAAAGTGCTAGGATTACAGCATGAGCCACTGTGCCCGGCTGAGGAGGGCTGTTAAAGTAACAGGTAGATCTGAGGAAAGCAGGTTCACAGAAGGATCAGTTTGCCAATGACTGACGGGCCAGATGCACCATATTTGCCAACACTTGTTTCCTCTTAACAATTTTAAAGGTTAGAGGCCCAGCACACCGGCTCATGCCTATAATCCCAACACTTTGGGAGGCTTAGGCAGGAGGATCACGTGAGGCCAGGAATTCAAAACCAGCCTGGGCAACACAGGGAGACATCCCACCACTACCACCCCCTCCATCTCTACAAAAAAACTTAGAAATTAGCCGGGCATGGTGGCACACTGTTGTCCTAGCAACTCAGGAGGTTAAGATGGGAGGATTGCTTGAGCCCACGGGGTCAAGGCGGCAGTGAGCCGTGATGGAGCCACTACACTCCAACCTGGACAATAAAGTGAGGCTCTGCCTTTAAAAAAAAAAAAAAGAAAAAGGTTTAGAGCAATTAGTATTGGAAGGGATTGAGGTATTGAGGTTTACTGGCTTTGGAAGGTTTTTGTGGTATTCTGGTTGATCAGCTTGCATTTCTGTCTTTATCTCAAGCTCTTGTTTTCACCCCAGCTCCTGCAGTTGGAGGCTAATGAGTAAGTAAAAGAAGGGCAGATGGCCGGGCATAGTGGCTCACGCCCATAATCTCAGCACTTTGGGAGGCCGAGGCAGGCGAATCATCTGAGGTTGGGAGTTCAAGACCAGCCTGACCAACATGGAGAAACCCCATCTCTCTACTAAAAAAAAATAATAAATACAAAATTAGCCAGGTGTGGTGGTGGACACCTGTAACCCCAGCTACTTGGGAGGCTGAGGCAGGATAATCACTTGAACCCGGGAAGTGGAGGTTGCAGTGAGCCAAGATCGTGCCATTGCACTCCAGCCTGGGCAACAAGAGCGAAACTCCATCTCAAAAAAAAAAAAGGTTGTGGGGGAGGGCAGGAAGACCTACTGAAAGCCCCATCCTTGGAGCGCTGGCATCTCACAGTACCTTAAGCTTTGCTGGTCCCTCCAATACAAACTGCTATCAACTTTGATCATTTTTACAAATATTTTTTGCAAATAGGAAATTTGGGAAATTCAATGCATTGGCAACTTGTGAGTGGCCTTTCAGTGAGATTCCTGGAGGAGGAAAACACAAAAAGGAGGGGATTTGGACAAGAGGACGGGAGGGAGGAAGAGTGGAGGAAAGGCTTGGCTGGGTGTGGTGGCTCACGCCTGTAATCCCAGCACTTTGGGAGGCGAAGGTGGGCAGATCACCTGAGGTCAGGAGTTTGAGACCAGCCTGGGCAAGATGGCGAAACCCGGTGTCTACTAAAAATACAAAATTAGCCAGGTGCAATGGCAGATGCCTATAGTCCCAGCTACTCTGGAGGCTGAGGCAGGAGAATCATTTGAACCTAGGAGGCAGAGGTTGCAGTGAGCCAAGATTGCCCCATTGCACTCCAGCCTGGGCAACGAGAGCAAAACTCTGTCTCAAAAACAAAACAAAACAAAAAGGCCAGGCATGGTGGCTCACGCCCATAATCCCAGCATTTTGGGAAGCCGAGGCGGGCAGATCACCTGAGGTCGGGAGTTTGAGACCAGCCTGACCAACATGAAGAAACCCCATCTCTACTAAAAATACAAAATTAGCCAGGTGTATTGGTGCGTGCCTGTAATCCAGCTACTTGAAAGGCTGAGGCAGGAGAATTGCCTGAACCTGGGAGGCAGAGGTCGTGGTTGAGCCAAGATCACATCATTGCACTCCAGCCTGGGCAATAAGAGGGAAACTCCATCAAAAAAAAAAAGCATAAGAAGTAGTAAAGGCTTGAAGCTGTTGGAGCTGCTGTGGGAGAGGATTTAATGAGGGGGAGGAGCCCAGAGGGATAACAGTCTGAGGGAAGCACGTGATCCCCAAGCTGAGGGGCAATAGGAGTCATGGCAGCCATGGTGGTCGGGTAAGTAACTTGCAGAGGCATCTTTGAACTGTAGGTCAGAAGACCAGTGAGGACACAAGGGCAGAAACACAGTGGGGAGAAGATGGGGGCCTGGATCAAGGGAGGCAGGGAGAGAAGGGGACTGCTGGGAGAGAGATTTACAAGGTAGAATTAAATGTAAAAGTGTTTGAAAAGCTCTCTTTAAGAGCTTAAAAACCACTCCCCTGTTTGTATCTTGAATCTCATTCCTGCTGGGATACCCAGTGATTCATGCCAGGGCACAGTTGTTTGCTGTATGGGGGTGGCAGTGAGTAAGCAGGAGTTGGGTAAACGGAGGCTCTGACACCTCCCACCCATGCCCCACTCCCACACACAGCCCCTTAATAGAGTGGGCGGGGAAAAATCCTTACTAATCACTAGGTATGAAGCGAGAAGAGTCTAAGTTGGTATCTTCCGTTTGAAAGGTAATTTTTTTTTTCTTTTTAAAAATACACTGGCATGAAGCGCACCTGCATGCAGGCAAATGAGGCAAGGCTGAACCCAGCGGGCGGGCGAGTTACTGCGCGCGCACCTCACCCGCCCCCTGCATTCACCTCCTTCGCCGGCAGGTGGAGATGACGGGCAGCAGCGTCTTCGACTACATTCACCCTGGGGACCACTCGGAGGTGCTGGAGCAACTGGGCCTGCGGACCCCGACCCCCGGCCCCCCAACCCCGCCTTCCGTCTCCTCCTCTTCCTCATCCTCTTCCTCTTCGCTTGCGGATACCCCGGAGATCGGTAATTCTAAGGGCTCCCAAATAATGAAGTCTGAGGGTAGATCGGGGGACGCCCGCTGTACTGTATCCAGCCATGCCACGTTTATACAAAAAGCACTGAAGTTAGAACTGTGTAGAACGAATCTTTGCAAAAGGAATCGGAGTATAAATTGAGGCGGTGAGACTTGGCTCCTTAAGCTTGCCAAGCTCTCAAAGATTTGAGCTACAGAAAGACCCCCCTGGCTGCTGAAAGGAGTTGGGAGAGGCTTAGGTAAATAACAAGGCAGGCTTATAGGGAATGCACGCTGGGCTGTGCCTTTAAATACATAATCACATTACATAACTACATTAGGGCCGGGTGCGGCGCCTTGCGCCTGTAACCCCAGCACTTCGGGAGGCCCAGAGGGGCGGATCACTTGAGCTCAGTTGGAGACCAGCCTGGGCAACTTAGTGAAACCCCATCTCTACAAAAATTACGAAAAAGGCCAGGCGTGCTGGCGCACACCTGTGACCCCAGCACTTTGGGAGGCCGAGGCGGGTGGATCACCTAAAGTCAGGAGTTCGAGACCAGCCTGGCCTGCACAGTGAAACCCCATCTCTACTAAAAAAAAAAAAAAAAATTAGCTGGGTATGGTGGCACGTGTCTGTAGTCCCAGCTACTCGGGAGGCTGAGGCAGGAGAATCACTTGAACTCAGGAGGTGGAGGTTGCAGTGAGCAGAGATTGTGGCAGTGAGCAGAGATTGTGGCACTGCACTCCAGCCTGGGCAAGTCCGAGACTCTGTCTCCAAAAAAACAACAAAAAAAGAAAAAAGATAAAAACATTAGCTGGGCATGATGACATATGCCAGTGGTCCCAGCTACTTGGGAGGTGACAGGATGGCTTGAGCCTTGGGGACAGAGGTTGCAGTGAGGAGATCACATCACTGACTCTAGCCTGGGTGACAGAATCAGTGTCTCAAAAAAAAAAAAAAAAAAAAAAAAAAACGCAGGGTGCGGTGGCTCATGCCTGTAATCCCAGCACTTTGGGAGGCTGAGGCGGGCGGATCACCTGAGGTCGGGAGTTTGAGATCAGCCTGGCCAGCATGGTGAAACCCCGTCTCTACTAAAAATACAAAAATTAGCTGGGCATGGTGCAGGCGCCTGTAATTCCAACTACTCAGGAAGCTGAGGCAGGAGAATCGCTTGAACCCAGGAGGCGGAGGTTGCAGTGAGCCGAGATCACGCCACTGTACTCTGAGCAAGACTCCGTCTCAAAA
>NC_045454.1:10979866-10984160 GCF_002776525.5 Piliocolobus tephrosceles | reverse complement strand
AAAAAAAAAAAAAAAAAAAATGCATTAAATCTTAAGTACAGCCCCACAATGCAGGAACTGTTATCTCCATTTTACAGCAGAAAACTGAGGCACAGCGCAGAGAGGTTAAGTTAATTGCCCCAGATCACACAGCTGTAAGTGACTGAGTTGGATTCCAGCCCAGGTCTGTCTGCTCCGGGGTCAGTAAGCCTAACCCTTCTCTCCAGTGGAAATTTCCACTCCCAGTGTGTATGGGAGGGAGGGTGCTGCAGATTACCCTGCCGGCTCTTTTTAGCTCTGAGATGTTGGGGGCCTATGAGGCTAACTATCCTGTAAATAGGATTTTCCAATCTTGGGTTTGCTTAACACCAAAAACATCTGAGACATCAGCTGTGCTTGCAAGCGTGGGGCGATGTCTGCAACACGTGCAGGCTGTTGGGGAGCGGGACTGTGTTCGTACCTGAGTGTGAGGCACAGGGTCATCTGTGTGTGAGCATATTTTTAGGACTGTTTTGTGGGGGTTACAGAAGGATCTGAATTTGTGAGTCTTATTTGTTGCTATTCCCCAATCCCCTGTTCTGGGCCAGCCCCTGTCCTGGTGACACACTAGTGACCATGACAGCTCCAGCGCCACCCACCTGGGGCTCCCAGTCCTGTGAGGGGAGACCGACATGTCCTCAGACAGTGGCAACCCCGATGGGGCAGGGCTGGGATAGGGGAACCCAGAGGGGATGGCTGACCCAGCCTGGGGTCAGGGAGGGCTTCTTGGAAGAGAAGTCTCTGCTGAGACCTGGAGGATGGGGCTTGAGAGGTGGGCTTTCTTCTAAAGGCCCTAGGGAGCTATGGCAGGTTCAGAGGAAGGGAGGGTCGGGGCGGGTTTCAGCATTAGAAAGATGTGGATGGGGCCAGGCGTGGTGGCTCACGCCTGTAATCCCAGCACTTTGGGAGTCCGAGGCAGGCAGATCACGAGGTCAAGAGATCAAGACCATCCTGGCCAACATGCCAAAACCCCACCTCTATTAAAAATACAAAACCTGGCTGGGCGTGATGGCACACGCCTGTAATCCCAACTACTCGGGAGGCTGAGGCAGGAGAATCGCTTGAACTGAGGAGATGGAAGTTGCAGTGAGCCGAGATCGTGTCGCTGCACTCCAGCCTGGCGACAGAGTGATACTCAGTCTCAAAAAAGAAAAAAAGAAAAGATGCGGATGGCTGCCACATAGGGAAGCCCATATAGTGTCCCCATGAGCTTGCAAAGCCATCAGGCATGCTTCTGAGTGCGGCTGTGGTCTGGGGGCATCTTGTGTCTATGTCCGGCTGGCTCTGCAAGGGTCAGGGTGGCCTGTGTGTTCCCTCTCCAGGACCCCATAACCTTCCTTCGCTCTCTGTCCCAGAGGCCAGCCTCACCAAGGTGCCCCCCTCCTCCCTGGTCCAGGAGCGCTCCTTCTTTGTCCGCATGAAATCCACGCTCACCAAAAGGGGGCTGCACGTCAAGGCCTCGGGGTACAAGGTGGGTGTGAGCAGTAAGGCTCCTGTATTCCAGCCAGCCATGTCCCCGGATTGAGGGTGACCGAGGGAACCAGGCTGGTGGCTTCACTGGCTGCAGGTGGCTTAGGGAACTGAGTCTGGGAATGGGGGGGTCACACAGTGCCCAGCACTGGGGGACAGCGGGAACCCAGCCCAGTGATGGTCCTCTTGCCGCCACCGGCCCGCCTTGCCCCTCCAACCATGCCCACCACCAGCAGGTCATCCACGTGACTGGACGCCTTCGGGCCCACGCCCTGGGCCTTGTGGCCCTCGGGCACACGTTGCCTCCGGCCCCCCTGGCTGAGCTGCCACTCCACGGACACATGATCGTCTTCCGTCTCAGCTTGGGTCTCACCATCCTTGCCTGTGAGAGCAGGTACCGGGGTTGGGGGCTGTGGCAGGTAGATCGGGGTCACAATGGAGATCTGGGGGTACATGGGAAGTCAGAGGGAGCGCCGGGTCTGCAGGGTACGGCACTGTGGAACCATGGGAGGCGGGACAGCAGTGGAGGGACAGGGTGATAGGGAGAAGGGAGGGAAGGCAGGGGACCAGGGCAGAGGCCTGGCCCAGGGGTGCCTTCGGGGATGGAAGAGGGGCTGTGTCTTGGGTCCAGGCCCTCCTTCTGGGGCTGCAGAGCTTGGCCCATCTCAGCCCATTTCTCTGGCCTCTCTTCTCCCATCCATTTCCTCTCCTGCACTCCACAGTGGAGACAAATGAAGTGCTGAAATAGCCCCATGCTCTGAGGCCTCCAGGGTGCCTAGGGCCTTGCCACTCAGCATCCGCCTGAATGCTCATGGCTACCCCGGGAGAGACACTGTTTTGTGGTTTGTTTTGAGACGGAGTCTCACTCTGTCACACAGGCTGGAGTGCAGTGACATGATCTCAGCTCACTGCAACCTCCACCTCCCGGGTTCAAGTGATTCTCCTGCCTCAGCCTCTCAAGTAGATGGGATTATAGGCGTGCACCACCACAACCAGCTAATTTTTGTATTTTTAGTAAAGACAGCGTTTTACCATCTTAGGCAGGCTGGTCTCGAACTCCTGAGCTCCAGTGATCCGCATGCCTCAGCCTCCCAAAGTGTTGGGATTACAGGTGTGAGCCACCACACCTGCCAACACTGTTTTGCACCCATTTTACAGCAAGGGTTTGAACCCCAGGTGACTCTGGAGCCAACTCTGCCTCTCCCCCCACCCCGTGGTCTTGGACTCCTCCCCTCTTCTCTGTCACCCCCCAGAGTCAGCGACCACATGGACCTGGGGCCCTCAGAGCTGGTGGGCCGCAGCTGCTACCAGTTCGTCCACGGACAGGACGCCACCAGGATCCGCCAGAGCCATGTGGACTGTGAGACCCACCTCCACCCACCACGCCTGCCTACCACCCCCAGACCCGAGTACCCCACTCCCTGGTCCCTGGAAGTCCTTCAGGGCTGCCCACGGTGCCTCCTGCTGCACCTACAGCTCCAGGGACTCCATTTAGCACTGGAAGAGCAGCAAGGAGACTGAGTGATGCCTTGGGATGTGGTGGGGGGGGCGGTATCGGGGGGCTGTGGGGTTTCCAAAACACCCAAGAGGCCTCACTGCTGGGCTACCTCTCAGTCTCTCTGACTCTGCCTCTCTCTGTGCTTTCACCTTTTATCTCTTCTTCCCACTGTCTCCCTGCCCACTCCCCTGCTCTCTCTCACTCCGCCTGTCTCCTCCTATCCACCTGTCTCTCTCTGTCTCGTCCCTGTCCCCACCCCACCCCTTCCCGTCTCTCCCACCCCTGGGCTGGGCCCAGTGCTGGACAAGGGTCAGGTGATGACTGGTTACTACCGTTGGCTGCAGCGTGCCGGGGGCTTCGTGTGGCTGCAATCCGTGGCCACGGTGGCTGGGAGCGGGAAGAGCCCCGGGGAGCACCATGTGCTCTGGGTCAGCCACGTGCTCAGGTGAGGGCTGTGCCCACCCCTCCTGCAGGGGACGCGGGGCCCTGCTCTCTCTCCCCACCTCCGGTGAGGGTGCTTCGGAGAGGGCTTCTAGAATGGGACGGGCCCTCTGCAGATAGGAAGGCGAAGGAGGGGAGGATGGTGAGAGCAGAGGCCCAGAGTGGAACGGTCTTGCTGGCAGGAGACAGAGGAGTCACCAGGGGGAGGGGGACAGTATCTCTGAGGAAGGCAGGGGCAGGCTCACAGCCTCCTTAGGCTCAGGTGAAGGGTCTGAACTCTTGACTCTGGGGCACTGGGGAGCCATGGCAGGCTCTTACCAGGGGAGGCCCCCAGAGCACAGCAACTAATGGAAAGAAGCAGTAAGGGGTGTTCCAAGCAGAGAAAGGGTTCCAAGCAACAGCCTGACCCTAAAGGTAATGCTTGGGGTGGGAGTAGAAAGCAGTGAGAAACCAGCCTGAAGATGATGGCCTGGCCTTTTGGTGCAGGGGCACTGGGGAGCCATAGAAAGCTTTACAGCTGGAGAGGATCATAGTCAAATCTGCTTTTTAGAAAGACTGCTCTAGACTGGACATAGTGGCTGATGCCTGTAATCCCAACAATTTGGGAGGCTGAGGCAGGTAGTTTGCCTGAGCCCAGCAGTTGAAGACCAGCCTGGACAACAAAGTGAGGTCCCATCTCTATAAAAAAAATTTTTTTTTTAATTGGCCAGTTACAGTGGCATGCACCTGTGGTCCCAGCTACTCCAGAGGCTGAGGTGGGAGGATCACCTGAGCCCAGGAGGTCAAGGCTGCAGTGAGCTGTGACCGTGCCACTGCACGCCAGCCCGGGCAACAGAGTGAGACCCTGTCTCAAAAAAAAAAAAAAAA
>NC_045454.1:10904169-10979766 GCF_002776525.5 Piliocolobus tephrosceles | reverse complement strand
AAAAAAAAAAAAAAAAAAGAAAGGAAAAAACACCCTTCTAGGCCAGGTGCAGTGGCTCACGCCTGGAATCCCAGCACTTTGGGAGGCCGAGGCTGGTGGATCATGAGGTCAGGAGTTCAAGACCAGCCTGGCCAAGATGGTGAAACCTTGTCTCCACTAAAAATAAAGAAAATTAGCCAGGCGTGGTGGCAGGCGCCTGTAATCCCAGCTACTCGGGAGGCTGAGGCAGGAGAATTATTTGAACCCAGGAGGCGGAAGTTGCAGTGAGCCAAGTTCATGCCACTGCACTCCAGCCTGGGCGACAGAGTGAGACTCCATCTCAAAAAAAAAAAAAACCCTCCTAGCTGCCATGAAGGAGGCACCAAGGGACAAGATGGGCGCTGGAGGACCAGGGCAGAGGCTGGGGCCAGTCCTGGGAAGTGCCAGACTCTGGGGGAGGAGACCATCTTCTGCCCAGGTCTCTGGCTTTGCTGAGCCCGGATTTGGGCTCCTGAGAGGAACAGCAGGTTTGAAAGGGAGATGCAGACATCAGATAAGCATGAGGTGCCAGAGGACACACAGGTGGTGACATCCAGGTGGCCACCGGCTATCCAGGTCTGGCCTTAGGAGCGAGGACCACGCCAGGCTAGGAATCAACCCCGAGTTTAGGGATCTGGTGATGAGCCCTGTAAATGCCTCAGGATGGGGATCCACCTTTACCCATAGGGGTGTCCCACACTTACTGCCACAAGTTGGGTAAAGCAGGAGGGAGTCCTGAGAGGCCAAGGACCCCTGGCTCCTAACCGCATCCATCTTGTCCCCAGCCAAGCCGAGGGTGGCCAAACTCCTTTGGATGCCTTCCAGCTTCCAGCCAGCGTGGCCTGTGAGGAGGCATCGAGCCCGGGGCCAGAGCCCACAGGTGAGCCCCACCTCCCACCTCAGGCCCTGGGAAGCTCCAAGGAACCTTTGGGTCCCGGCTGTCCATTCCAGAAGCCACTAGCCACATGCAGCCATTTATATGCAATTAAAATCCAGGCCGGGCGCGGTGGCTCACGCCTGTAATCCCAGCACTTTGGGAGGCTGAGGCGGTTGGATCACAGGGTCAAGAGATCGAGACCAACATGGTGAAACCCCATCTCTACTACAAATACAAAAATTAGCTGGGCGTGGTGGCGGGCGCCTGTAGTCCCAGCTACTTGGGAGGCTGAGGCAGGAGCTTGGAATGGCATGAACCTGGGAGGCAGAGGTTACAGTGAGCCAAGATAGCACCACTGTACTCCAGCCTGGCAACAGACCGAGACTCTGTCTCAAAAAAAAAAAAAAAATTTAAAATCCAGGCCGGGCCTGGTGACTCACGCCTGTAATACCAGTACTTTGGGAGACCGAGGCAGGCAGATCATGAGGTCAGGAGATGGAGAACATCCTGGCTAATAATGGTGAAACCCCATCTCTACTAAAATACAAAAAATTAGCTGGGCATGGTGCCGTGCTCCTGTAATCCCAGCTACTCGGGAGGCTGAGGCAGGAGAATTGCTTGAACCCAGGAGGCAGAGGTTGCAGTGAGCCGAGATCGCGCCACTGCACTCCGATGCAGTGACAGAGCAAGACTCCGTCTCAAAAAAGAAAAAACAATTAGCTGGGCATGATGGCATGTGCCTGTAGTCCCAGCTACTCAGGAGGCTGAGGCAGGAGAGTCACTTCTACGCAGGAGTCAGAGGTTGCAGTGAGCTGAGATCACACCACCACACTCCAGCCCGGGCAACAGAGCGAGACTCCATCTCACAAAAAAAAAAAAAAATTAAAATCCAAGCCAGGCATGTTGGCTTATGCCTGTAAACCCAGAACACTGGGAGGCCAAGGTAAAAGAACTGCTCTAGCCTAAGAGTTCAAGACCAGCGTGGGCAACATAGTGAGACCCTGTCTCAACAAAAAATTTTAAAAATTAGCCAAGCCGGGTATGGTGGCATGCACCCATAGTCTAGGTCCTCAGGCTGAGGTGGTAGGATTGCTTGAGGCCGGGAGTTAGAGGTTGCAGTGCACTGTGACAGCTGCACTGCACTCCAGCCTGGGTGGCGGGCTGAGACCTCGTCTCAAAAAAATCTATTTATTTACTTTTTTTGGGGAACAGAGTTTCACTCTTATTGCCCAGGCTGGAGTGCAATAGCGCAATCTCAGCTCACTGCAACCTCCGCCTCCTGGTTCCAGCGATTCTCCTGCCTCAGCCTCCCAAGTAGCTGGGAATACAGGCGCCCGCCACCATGCCCGGCTAATTTAATATTTTTAGTAGAGACAGGGTTTCGCCATGTTGGCCAGGCTGGTCTCGAACTCCTGACCTCAGGTGATCCGCCCGCCTCAGCCTCCCAAAGTGCTGGGACTATAGGCATGAGCCACCTTGCCCTGCAACGAAACAAAAACAAACAAACACTTTAAATCCACGTCCTCACTCACACCCGCCACGTTTTGCGCGCACAGTGGCCACATGTGACCAGCGGCTGCTTTTGTGGGACAGTGCGGATGTACAACATTCCCATTCCCACAGAAAGCTCCATCCTGGAAACTTCCATTGAACAGCACAGGTCTAGATTTCTTGATTTCTGCTCTGCTGACATTTTAGGGCCAGGTGATTCTGTGTTGGGGGGACACTATGGGATGTTTATTTAACAGCATCCTTGGCCTCTACCCTCTAGATGCCATTGGTACCCTCCCCAGAGTTGTGACACCCCAAAATATCTCCAGACATTGCCAGGTCTCTCCTGGGGACAGAACCACTCCCAGCTGGCCGGGCGCAGTGGCTCACGCCTGTAATCCCAGCACTTTGGGAGGCTCAGGCAGGCAGATCACCTGAGGTCAAGAGTCTGAGACCAGTCTGGCCAACATGGCGACACCCCATCTCTACTTAAAATAGAAAAATTAGCTGGGTGTGGTGGCGTGCCCTGTAATCCCAGCTACTCGAGAGGCCGAGGCAGGAGAATAGCTTGAACCCCAGAGGCGGAGGTTGCAGTGAGCCCAGATGGTGCTAGTGCACTCCAGCCTGGAGGACAGAGCAAGACTCCCTCTCAAAAAAAAAAAAAGAACCACTCCCAGCTGAGAACTACAGGTCTGGCCCATGGAGCACAGCTCCATTCCAAAGATAGGAAGACTGAGGGCTGGGGACACATACAGGCCCTGAGCATCTTCCTCTATCCAGAGCTAGAGCCTCCGACTGAAGGGAAGCAGGCTGCCCCGGCGGACAAGGAGGCCCCCCAGACCCAGGGCAAACGCATCAAAGTGGAGCCCAGCCCGAGGGAAACCAAAGGCTCAGAGGACAGTGGCGACGAGGATCCCTCCGGCCACCCGGCCACCCCGCGGCCCGAGTTCACCTCTGTCATCCGGGCAGGGGTCCTGAAGCAGGATCCGGTGCGGCCATGGGGCCTGGTGCCTCCCGGGGACCCCCCGCCCGCCCTCCTGCACGCGGGCTTCCTGCCGCCGGTAGTGCGAGGCCTGTGCACGCCAGGCACCATCCGCTACGGCCCCGCGGAGCTGGGCCTGGTGTACCCGCATCTGCAGAGGCTGGGTCCAGGCCCTGCGCTACCGGAGGCCTTTTACCCGCCCCTGGGCCTGCCCTACCCGGGGCCCGCGGGCACCAGGCTGCCGCGGAAGGGGGACTGAGGACTGGCAGAGCCGCCAGCACTGGACCCTGCGACGACCGGGGACCCCCCCCCCCCCCCCCGGGACAGCGGGCCTGGCTGTGCCCGTAGCCCTGAGAATTAAACGCCAGCTCTCCCTGCAGTGGTTTGGGCTCCTGGCTCTGAGCTCCTCTGTCCATTTCTGTCTCCCCCCGGGTCCGCTCCTCGCTCTCCCACCACCCGCCCTCCCGCGTCTTCAGTCAGTCCGCTCCTCGCCGCCCTTCCCCAAGGAACACGAACCAGCACTCTGCATCTGGAGGAGGGGAGGTCAGGTTTTAATGTCCCAGTCCTCGGGCGCTGTCGTCCAGCGCCTGCCAGGCCCCATGGCCGTGTCGTTCACTCGGGTGGCGGCCGACCCGCCTCATCAGGGCCTTCCGCGGAGGCCGTCCCGTCGTCCTCAGGCACCAGCTCCACGTCCAGCTCCAGCTGCCCCATGTAGAGGCCCACTGCGCACGCCCAGAGCAGGCTGGCAGCAAGCACGGTGCCCACGCCCACGGCCGCGCCCCCCAGCGTCAGCTGCATGGGCCCTCGCAGCGCCGCCAGGCCCACCGCGTACGAGGCACTGCCCCACACCACGCACAGACCGCCCAGCAGGAAGAAGCCTGCGGGAGAGGCAGGGTAGTGACAGGGCCAAGGTCGGGGGATGAAAAGGTATCGGGGGTGTGGGGGATGGTCTGGGAGCAAAGTCAGGGTTGAGGAGACAGGAACAGAGGCAGGGCCGTGCCAGGGGCTGGACTGCATCTTTGGGAATCAGATCGGAGGGGAGGGGACCATAGCCATGTCCTGGACCACCCATTCAGATGGGCCCATGGGAGGGGTGTCTTCCTGGTGGGGGAAGAATGGGGGTTCTATACTTACTACTGGGAGTGGGATGGGGTGGGAAAGTCTAGCCTCACCAGGACAGGTGGTATGGGCTCTGGAGTCCCTGGTTCCCTGGTGGGGGCGAGAGTGGGGATCTGTACTCACCATATGCTGCTTCCCGACCCATGTCACTCTGCATGAAGGAGATGACTCCGATGCCCGACGCCAGGAGGCCATTGCGGAACCAGGAGAGAAAGGCTGGAGGGAGGGAGACATGGGGTGATTAACATCACCCCCAACCCTACCTCCTCAATCTCCCTTGCCCAGTAAAACTGAAGGGGCTCCCTTCAGCTCACTCCACCCCATGCAGCCACAAGACAAGCCCACCCCAAATCCTCACCTCTTCCAGGAAGTCCCTCACCTAACCACATCCCCCCACATGCTCTCTGGCCTCCACCTCAGTGTCCCCTCCCCCAAACTCTGTAACACTAAAAAGGGCCGGGTGCGGTGGCTCACGCCTGTAGTTTCAGCACTCTGGGAGGCCAAGACAGGTAGATCATGAGGTCAGGAGTTTGAGACTAGCCTGGCCAACATAGTCAAACCCCGTCTCTACTAAAAATACTAAAATTAGCAGGGTGTGGTGACACGTGCCTGTAATCCCAGCTATTCGGGAAGCTGAGGGAGGAGAATCACTTGAATCCAGGAGGTGGAGGTTGCAGTGAGCCAAGATCGTGCCACTGCACTCCAGCCTGGGCGACAGAGCGAGCCTCCGTCTCAAAAAAATAAAGGATTCAAGATAGTCCCTGCAGAATGTGGAGGACAATCCAGGGGCAAAATTGCAGAACCTCCAATCTGAGGAGCCATCCAGACCAAGCCCCTCCCTCTACGTATACCCCCACGGCCTGCCCACTCACTTCTGTCTCAGAACTCTGGGGCAAACTGTTTCCTAACCCAGGCCACACTTCAGCTTCGCCCTTCCTTTCCTTCAAATGCCGCCATCTCCTACCGAGTATGGCCTGCGCCAATCCCATCCATGTCCGTCCCCATTCAAGTCCCTTACAAATAGTCCACCACACCCTATATCTAGATACCCAGTCCTGGCCCAGTGAGGTGGCTCACGCCTGTAATCCCAGCACTTTGGGAAGCCAAGGCTGGAAGATTGTATGAGCCCAAGAGTTCAGACCAGCCTGGGCAACAAAGCAAGACCCCGTCTCTACATAAATTAAAATAGTTGGGCACGGTGGTGTATGCCTGTAGGGCCAGCTAAGCAGGAGGCTGAGGCAAGAGGATGACTTGAGTCCAGGAGTTCAAGGCTGCAGTGGGCTACAATTGTGCCACTGCACTCAAGCCTGGGTGACAGAGCAAAACATTGTCATTAAAAAAATAAAAAAATAAAAAAATAAAAAAATAGATGGCCAGTCCGCTCCATTCTGGACCTCGCCTCCGTCCCAAGCCCCGCCCCCTGCAGCCTAGATCACCTCCCCCTCCAATCAGCAGAGAGCTTTTTCCCTATTGGTTGTCCCCTCCTCCAATCCTGAACTTCCCCCTCGTCTACGGGGATCCACACTCCCGCTCTCTGCATAGTGGTGGCCTCTGTAATCGGGACGGACCCCTCTTGTACCCAACTCCACAGACTCTAAGCTTTCCCTGGAACCTCTCTTCACACGACAGGCGCGATTCTACGAGGCTGCCTCGCGCAACCCTACCACCCCCTCCAATCCCTACGGCGCCCAGTTACGCGGAGTCCTCGTCCTCCCCTCAAGCCCATCCTCTCCGCGGGCACCTGCGCTCTTGCACTCTGCGCTTCCGTGCTCTCACACTGAAGCCCTTCTCGGAGCCGAGCCCGGGCCCCGTTTGTTGCAGAAGCCCCCGCCCCATCGAGGTTCCACGCGCGCCCAGGACCCCCGTCGCATCCACACCGCCCCCACCTCCAGACACCGACCTGTCTCGTGCGCCTTTCGGAGGAGCCAGGCGTCCGCACGGTCCAGCTCGGACACTGGGGGCGGCGAAGCCCCGGCGCGGGGGCCGTGGCCGGGGGCGAAGGACCCCCGGGCCCCCCCGCTCCGGGGCCGCTGAGGCGGCAGTAGCGACCTCCGGAAGCGGAGACGGGCCAGGCGAGCGGCCCGAGCCCACCACCAGCCGCCTCCCATGGTTCGCACTACGGGCGCCGCGCGCCGTACCGCCCCACGGGCCTCCTGTAGGTTGCAACCCATGTCACTCAGGCTGAATGGCTTACCCATTGGCTATGAGCTCGCCACTCAGTTTCGGCGTGAACTGTCCATTGGTCGGAATGGTAGTGATTCCCTCCTCTGTCATCTAGGCCGGTAGTGCGCGTCCCTCCTTGATTTTGTCACTGGACTACGAATCCCAGAGATCATTGCGCTCAGGGAAAGCCGATCTTCAGAAGTCGTAGGCGAGATGTCTGCTGGAACTTGTAGTTTTTATTCTTTTTTTTTTTTGACGGAGTACATGCTGAACACCTATTATAGTTCTTTCTTTTCTTTTCTTTCTCTCTCCCTCTCTCTCTCTTTGCTCACACAAAGCCTGTTTGGTGGTCTCTTTACACGGACCCGTAAAACACACACTTCATGTAGTCTCTTCCCACATCCCACTAAGATTGCTCTGTGTGCTTCTGTATATCACCAATAGAATATTGTAGAAGTGACAGAATGTGACTTCTGAGGCTGGGTCATAAAAGACATTCCACCTACCTCTCTTGATCACCATTTTTTCTTTTATTTATTTATTTATGTATTTATTTATTTATTTATTTATTTTTGAAGACCGGGTCTCATTCTGTCGCCCAGGCTGGAGGGCAATGGTGCGATCTCAGCTCACTGCAATCTCTGCCTCACAGGTTCAAGCTATACCCCTGCCTCAGCCTCCCCAATAGCTGGGACTAAACCATGCCTGGCTGATTTTCGTATTTTTAGTAGAGATGGGTTTTTGACGTGTTGGCCAGGCTAGTCTCAAACTCCTGAGCTCAAGTGATCTGCCCAGCTTGGCTTCCCAAAGTGCTAGGATTACAGGTGTAAGCCACCACACCTGGCCTGGATCACTTTTTTTTTTTTTTTTTTTTTTTTTTTTTTCAGACGTGGTATTGCTCTTGTCGCCCAGGCTGGAGTGTAATGGTGCGACCTTGGCTCACTGCAACCTCCACCTTTCCAGTTCAAGCGATTCTCCTACCTCAACCTCCCAAGTAGCTGGGATTAGAGGCATGCACTACCACGCCCAGCTCATTTTGTATTTTTAGTAGAGATGGGGTTTCACCATGTTGGCCAGGCTGGTCTGGAACTCCTGACCTCAAGTGATCTGCATGCCTTGGCCTCCCAAAGTGCTGGGATTACAGGTGTGAGCCACTGCACCCCACCTGGATCACCATTTCTGTATTTTTTTTTTTTTTTTTTTTTTTTTGAGACGGAGTCTCGCTCCGTCGCCCAGGCTAGAGTGCAATGGCGCTATCTCAGCTCACTGCAAGCTCTGCCTCCCAGGTTCATGCCATTCTCCTGCCTCAGCCTCCCGAGTAGCTGGGACTACAGGCGCCCGCCACCACATCTGGCTAATTTTTTTTGCATTTTTTACTAGAGACAGGGTTTCACCGTGTTAGCCAGGATGATCTCGATCTCCTGACTCCGTGATCCACCCGCCTCGGCCTCCCAAAGTGCTGGGATTACAGGTGTGAGCCACTGTGCCCGGCCTTTTTTTTTTTTTTTTTTTTTTTTTGAGACAGTTGTTGCACTCTTGGTGCCCAGGCTGGAGTGCAATGGTGCAATCTCGGCTCACTGACACCTCTGCCTCCTGGTTCAAGCAGTTCTCCTGCCTCAGCTTCCTTAGTAGCTGGGATTACAGGCATGCACCACCACACCTAACTCATTTTGTATTTTTAGTAGAGATGGGGTTTCTCCATGTTGGTCAGACTGGTCTCAAACTCCTGACCTCATGTGATCCACCTGCCTTGGCCTCCCACAGGGCAGGGATTACACGCATGAGCCACCGTGCTGGGCCTATTTCTGTTTTTTTGAGACAGGGTCTCATTCTTGTCACCCAGGCTGGAGTACAATGGTGTGATCATGACTCACTGCAGTCTCAAACTCTTGGGTTCAAGTGATCCTCCCACCTCAGCCTCTCAAGTAGTGGGGACTATGGCACACACCACTATTAAATATTAATTCTAAATTTCTCTTCAAAGAATTAATATGTCAGTATATGCCATTGTTTGCCTTCTACTTTTAAACTTAACCTCCTCATAAAGCAACCTTTTTCGATTACTACCCCACCCTGACTCATTCCACTTACCTACTCCACCCTCATTCCGACCACCTGTTCCAATTACCTGCTACCTGTTCCACCCTGGCTCATTATCCACCCTGCATAACCATTTTTTTCCCACCAAAGCACTCACCTGATCACTCTCTTTAAATTAGCCAATCGGAATTAGATTAGCCTGTGCGGTCTAACCCTAGCCAATAGGGAAAGACACAGCAGCAGAAGCCACGTGCGTCAGGGATAAGAACCCCTTTCCCTCCCTTGTCGAAGTGTGTGCTCACCACTGCTCCATCTGCAAGGGCCTACCCTTCTACAGAAGTACCTTACCTTGCTGAGAATTAAAAAGAAAATTTTATATTCGAGTGCTATTTCTTTTGCGGCACTGAAACTTTATATATAACACCACAATACCTGGCTAATTTTTAATTTTGTAGACAGAGGGTCTATTTTGCCCAGGTTGGTTTCAAACTCCTGGGCTAAAGCGATCCTCTTGTTGTGGCCTCCCAAAGTGCTGGGATTTCAGGTGTGAGCAACTGCACCAGTCATCTCCTTTTTTTTTTTGTTTTTTTAATGAGACGGAGTTTCGCTCTTGTTGCCCAAGCTGGAGTGCAATGGCATGATGGCATGACCTCAGCTCACTGCAACTCCGCCTCCCGGGTCCAAGTGATTCTCCTGCCTCAGTTTCCCAAGTAGCTGGGAATACAGACGTGCATCTCCATGTCCAGATAATTTTGTATTTTTAGTAGAAACGGGGTTTCACCATGTCGGCAGGGCTAGTCTGGAACTCCTAACCTCAAGTGATCCACCAGCCTTGGCCTCCCAAAGTGCTGGGATGACAGGCATGAGCCACTACGCCCAGCCCCAGTCAGCTCTTAATAAAATGCATTCCTCGTAAAGGAATATCAATGCCTGGTCCTATCCTCCTGCTCCACAGATACCGGCTACATAGCTCTGGGATGGTTCTGGGCCAACAATATTTTTTTTAAAGTCCTCTAGATAATTCATGTTACAACTAATCAGCAGCGCAAACACAAACAGCCACCGTTAAAATCCATCTCTTTTTTGGTGTGTCTCTTTTTAACATTTCCCAGAAAAGGTCTGTCTCTTCTTATTGATTGATTGATTGATTGATTGAAATGGAATCTAGCTCTGTCACCCAGACTGGAGTGCAATGGCGTGATCTCGGCCCACTGCAACCTCCGCCTCCCGGGTTCAAGCGATTCTCCTGCCTCAGCCTCCTGAGTAGCTGGGACTACAGGCATGCGCCACCACGCCCGGCTCATTTTTGTATTTTTAGTAGAGACGGGGTTTCACCATGTTGGTCAGACTGATTTGGAACTCCTGACCTCGTGATCCGCCTGCCACAGCCTCCCGAAGTGCTGGGATTTACAGGCATGAGCCACAGTGCCCGGCTGAAAAGGTCTGTCTCTTTAAGGCAGATTTGTTTTCTCTGCCCTGACCCATTCTGGGATTCAGCTTCGCCTTCTCTCATCAGCATAAACCATTTCACTAGCCAAGAATGTGAAAAATGTGTTTGGAATATTTTCTGTTTGCACTTAATCCCACTTAAAGCTTCACATTCATTGCAAGTCTGCAGGCTTTGCAGTGCAGTCCATTTGAACTCCCTCCTCAAGTTTAACCCCCTTGGCAGCTCCCCTACTTTTCCTCTCCATAAAATCCAAGCCCGGGCCGGGCACGGTGGCTCACATCTGTAAATCCCACCACTTTGGGAGGCTGAAGCAGGAGGATCACGAGATCAGGAGTTCGAGACCAGCCTGACCAACATGGTGAAACCCCGTCTCTACTAAAAATACAAAAATTAGCCAGGCATGGTGGTGTGCACCTGTAATCACAGCTACTTGGAAGGCTGAGGCGGGAGAATCACTTGAACCTGGGAGGCGGAGGTTGCAGTGAGCTGAGATAGTGCCACTGCCCTCCAGCCTGGGCAACAGACTGAGACTCCATCTTAAAAAACAACAACAACAAAAAAAAACAATCCAAGCCCTGCTTAGTAGAAGATAAAGGAGCTGATTTTTTTTTTTTTTTTTTTTGAGACGGAGTCTTGCTCTGTCGCCCAGGCTGGAGTGCAGTGGTGCGATCTGGGCTCACTGCAAGCTCCGCCTCTGGGTTCACACCATTCTCCTGCCTCAGCCTCCCGAGTAGCTGGGACTACAGGCACCCGCCACCACATCCAGCTAATTTTTTGTATTTTTAGTAGAGACGGGGTTTCACCGTGTTAGCCAGGATGGTCTTGATCTCCTGACCTCGTGATCCACCAGCCTCGGCCTCCCAAAGTGCTGGGATTACAGGCGTGAGCCACCGCGCCCGGCCCCTTTTCTTGTTTTTTATTTTCATTTTCTGTAGAGACAGGGTCTCCCTGTGTTGCCTGGTCTCAAACTCCTGGGCTCAACCGATCCTCCCGCCTCAGCCTCCCAAAGTGCTGGGATTATAGGCCTGAGCCACCTTGCCTAGACTAGCTGCCCCCATCTGACTGCTGCTTTGCCTACAGCAAACTTGAGTCAGGTTTATCTTCTTCAATGGGCCCCTGAACTTCTAACTCACCCTCAAGTCCGAGCAAGCAATGAAATGTGGAAGGTGCCTCCTGGTTAGCTTATCCTAAGAACTGCCTGACCTCACACAGCCCTGTTTCCTGTTGAATGATGCAGTCGGCTTAGTCCCTGTCCTCTGTTCAACTTTCCCAAACTGCAAAGCCCCCTTAACATAGAAAATAAATGACTTTTTTTGTTTGGTTTTGAGGTGCTTGCAGATTTCTGAGACTAGGACACTCTCCCTAATGCAACAAACTTTATGAAGTTTCTCAGTATTTAAGTTTGGATATGTTGTTTTCTTTCTGTTTTTTTTTTTTTTTTTTTTTTTAGACACAGTTTCGCTCTTGTTGCCCAGGCTGGAGTGCAATGGTGCGATCTCAGCTCACTGAAACGTCTACCAACCGGTTTCAAGTGATTCTCCTGCCTCAGCCTCTGGAGTAGCTGGGATTACAGGTGCCCGCTACCACACCTGGCTAATTTTGTATTTTTAGTAGAGACAGGGTTTCTCCATATTGGTCAGGCTGGTCGTGAACTCCCAACCTCAGGAGATCTGCTTGCTTCGGCCTCCCAAAGTGCTGGGATTACAGGTGTAAGCCACCACACCCGGCCTTTTTTTTTTTTTTTTTTTTTTTTTGAGACAGAGTCTGGCTCTGTCACACAGGCTGGAGTCCAGTGGCACAATCTTGGCTCACTGCAACCTCTGCCTCCCGGGTTCAAGAAATTCTTTGCGAGAATTAGCGAGACTCCATCTCGGAAAAAAAAAAAAGAAAGAAATACAAAAATTAGTACAGCATGGTGGCACACGCCTGTAATCTGACCTACTCTGGAGGTTTGCTAATTTGCTAGCCGAATTCACGGAAGTGGGTGGAGCACAGTGGCTCACGCCTGTAATCCCAGCACTTCGGGAGGCTGAGGCAGGCAGATCACTTGAGGCCAGGAGTTCAAGACCCGCCATGGCCAACATGGTGAAACCCCATCTCTACCAAAAATACAAAAAGTAGCCAGATGTGGTGGCACATGCCAGTAGTCCCAGCTACTTGGGAGGCTGAGGCACAAGAATCGCTTCATCTTGGGAAGCGGAGGTTGCAGTGAGCCAAGATCACACCACTGCACTCCAGCCTGGGAAGCAGAGCAAGATTCTTATCTCAAAAAAACAAACAAACAAAAGGCCGGGCTCACGCCTGTAGCCGCAGCATTTTGGGAGGCTGAGGTGGGCAGATCACGAGGTCAGGAAATAGAGACCACCCTGGCTAACATGATGAAAACCCGTCTCTACTAAAAATACAAAAAATTAGCCGGGCATGGTGGTGGGCGCCTGTAGTCCCAGCTACTTGGGAAGCTGAGGCGGGAGAATTGTGTGAACCCGGGAGGCGGAGGTTGCAGTGAGCCAAGATCGTGCCACTGCACTCCAGCCCAGGCAACAGAGCAAGACTCCACCTCAAAAAAAAAAAAAAGAAAAGAAAAAGAAGAAGAAGAAGAAGGAGAATTCATTGAAAGCTGTCATGCTCCCAGTTATGGTGTATTATAGCACAAGAATACAGGTGAAAATTAGCCCAGGGAAGATGGGCATTCAGCAGAGCCCGGCGGTGGGGTCCCATCATTAGGCTTCCAGCCCTCTTGTCCCCATGGAATGGGGACAACACGCACTCTACCCAGCAACAGTGTTTAACAGTACACATGAAGCTTTGTCGACTGGGGAAGCTCACAGAAGCCTCACTGTCCAGAACCTTCATTACTCCCGAGACGCGTAAACCCAGTAGTCCTCCACGAGACTGACGTGACCTCAGTCGCTAGCCCTTCCAGAGGTCACCTGTGACCCCAGAGCCCCACCCTGAGTCACACTGCTACTAGCTAGTTGGCCTAAGGCTGATAGGTAAACCAAAATAATCTTATCAGGAACAACATTCCAGAGATTTAGAGGAGTTGACCTCAAAGGCGCAGAGGACAAAGGTCTTACCTCTCTTTGGGGAAGGTTAAATTCTTCATTACACTGAACCAAACAATGCAGGCCGACTCCAGAAGCTGAAAAAAGACAAATAAATGAATTATTCTCTGAGTCCCCTGAGCAGGAACACAGCCCAGCCAACATTTTTGTCTTATTTATGTATTTATTTTTTACTTTTAATTAATTTTTTGAGACAGTGTCTCACTCTGTCACCCACGCTGGAGTGCAGTGGCTTGATCTTGGCTCACTACAACCTCAGCTTCCAGGGCTCAGCCTCCCCAGTAACTGGGACGACAGGCACGCACCACCACACCTGGCTAAATTTTTGTATTTTCTGTAGAGATGGGGGTCTCACCATTGCTCAGGCTGGGCTCAAACTCCTGGGTTCAAGCCATACACCCACCTCGGCCCCCAGACTGTTGAGATTAGAGGTGTGAATCACTGCACCCTGCTGGTTTTATTTTTTCAATTTGTATTTTTGTGACAGGGTCTTGCTCTGTCACCCAAGATGGAGTGCAGTGGCGTGAGTATGGCTCCCTGCAACCTAGACATCCCCAGCTCCAGCGATCCTCCCCTCTCAGTCTCTGGAGTAGCTTGGGACTACAGGAGTGAACCACCATACCCCGGTAATTTTTTTTTTTTCTAATGGAGTCTTGCTCTGTCTCCAGGCTGGAGTGCAGTGGCACAATCTTGGCTCACTGCAACCTCCGCCTCCTGGATTCAAGCAATTCTCCTGCCTCAGCCTCCCGAATAGCTGAGAGTACAGATGCATGCGGCCACACCCAACTAATTTTTGTAATTTTAGTAGAGAACGGGGTTTCACCACATTGGCCGGGATGGTCTCAATCTCTTGACCTCGTGATCCACCCGCCTCGGCCTCCCAAAGTGCTGGGATTACAGGTGTGAGCCACTGTGCCTGGCCCTATTTTTGGATTTTTTGGTAGAGACGGGATTTTGCCATGTTGCCCAGACTGGTCTCCAACTCGTGGACTCAAGAGCTCCTCCCACCTTGGCTTCCCAAAGTGCTGGGATTACAGATGTGAGCCACAACACCTGGCTACATCTTGGTTTTAGACTTCCGATCTTGAGAACAGTAAGAGAATACATTTGTGGTTGGGCGTGGTGGCTCACACCTGTAATTCCAGCACTTTGGGAGGCCGAGGTGGACGGATCACCCAAGGTCAAGAGTTAGAAATCAGCCTGGCCAACGTGGTGAAACCCCGTCTCTACTAAAAATGCAAAAATTAGCTGGGCGTGGTGGCGGGTGCCTATAATCCCAGCTATTAGGGAGGCTGAAGTAGGAGAATTGCTTGAACCCAGGAGATGGAGGTTGCAGTGAGCTGAGATCATGCCACTGTACTCCAGCCTGAGCAACAGAGCAAGACTCTGTCTCAAAAATAAATAAATAATAAACAAATAAATAGAATACATTTATGTTGTTTTAAGTCACTAGGTTTTTGGTCATTTGTTACAGTGGCAACAGAGAATACAGTTAGAAACCCGACAATGAATACAGTTGCAAGGTCATGAGAAGTCTACAGAGGAAAGTAAAAAGAAGAAGGATGGAGAAGGGAGGATGAAAAAAAAACAATAAAAGGAAAGAAAAGAAAGTAGATGGAATGATGGTTCTGATTAATCATTTTATTTATTTAAGACGGAATCTTACTCTGTCGCCCAGGCTGGAGTGCAGTGGCACAATCTCAGCTCACTGCAACCTCCGCCTCCTGGATTCAAGCAATTCTCCTCCCTCAGCCTCCCAAGTAGCTGAGATTACAGGCGCCCGCCACCATGCCTGGCTAATTTTTGCATTTTTAGTAGAGATGAGGTTTCACCATGTTGGCCAGGCTGGTCTTGAACTCCTGACCTTAGGTGATCTGCCCACCTTGGAGGTTGCAGTGAGCTGAGATCATGCCACTGCATTCCAGCCTGGGCTACAGAGTGAGACTCCGTTTCAAAAAAAAAAAAAAAAAAGAGCAGGGTAACAGGGTTAATTGTTGTCCCCTAAAACATATTTCTACATCCTAAGCCCTGGAACCTGTAAATGAACTAATGAACTATATTTGGAAATAGAGTCTTTAAAAAAAAAAAAAATACAGGCTCTCACTGTTGTCCAGGCCAGAGTGCGGTGGTGTGATCACAGCTCACAGCAGCTTTGACCTCCCAGACTCAAGGGATCCTCCTCCCTCAGCCTCCCAAGTAGCTGGGACTACAGGTGTGCACCACCACACCCAGCTAATTTTTCTTGTATTTTGTAGAGATGGGGGTCTTCCTATGTTACCCAGGCTGGCCTTGAACTCCTGGCATCAAGCAATCCTCCTGCCTTGGCCTCCCAAATTGCTGAGATTACAGGTGTGAGCCATCACACTTGGCTGGGAAACAGGATATTTAATGAAAGATCTCAAGATGAGATTACTCTTGATTACCTGGTTGGGTTCTAAATCCAGTGACAAGAGGCTTTCTAAGAGACAGAGGACACAGACACAGAGGAGAAAGCCCTGGGAAAAGTTGGAGGCAGAGATTGAAGCGATGTCACCACAAGCCCAGGATTGCCCACGGCCACCAGAAGACAGGACTCGAAAGGAAGGATTCTCCCCTAGAGCCTCAGAGGGAGCCTGACCCCGTGGACACCTTGATGGTGCACTTCTGGCCTCTAGAACAAATTTCTGTCATGTTAAGCCACGCAGTTTGTGGAGATACGTAGGCAGCCCTGGGGCTCTAATACCAATGGAATGCCAAAATGGAATTCAGAAAACGCAAACAGCCGGCTGGGAGCAGTGGCTCACAGCTGTAATCTCAGCCCTTTGGGAGGCTGAGGCAGGCGGATCACCTGAGGTTGGAAGTTTGAGACCAGCCTGGCCAACATGGCGAAACTCTGTCTCTGCTAAAAATACAATTAGCTGGGTGTGGTGACAGACACCTGTTGTGCCAGCGACTCGGGAGCCTGAGGCGGGAGCATCGCTTGAACTGGGGAGGCAGAGGTTGTAGTGAGCCAAAATAGCACCACTGCACTCCAGCCTGGGGGACTGAGTGAGACCCTGCCACAAAAAAAGAAAAGAAAAACAAAAAACAAGAAAATACAGGGAACAGTTAACACCTATAGAATCTGGGCAGTGGATCAGGGCAGGTACCCAAAGAGCATCTGGCACCAGTTGTTGGTCCTAGTGTCCAGGTAACCTTGGGCTGTGGAGGGCTTGACCACATCCTGGTGCTGGTGGCCATCTCTGCCCTCCCTCGGCCTCTACACTGTCCTCCAGTGGAGATGTTCCTCAGGCTCCACGCATTTCCTGAGCGACATGGTCCACTCTTGCAGCTGTTTTTTTTTTTTTCCAAGACAGAGTCTTGCTGTGTCACCCAGGCTGGAGTGCAGTGGCACGATCTCTGTCTCCTGGGTTCTAGGGATTCTCCTGCCTTAGCCTCCCAAGTAGCTGGGATTACAGGCGCCTGCCACCGCACCCAGCTAATTTTTGTATTTTTAGTAGAGACGGGGATTTCATCATGTTGGCCAGGATGGTGTCGATTTCCTGACCTCGTGATTAGCCCGCCTCAGCGTTCCAGAGTGCTGGGAATACAGGCATGAGCCACCGAGCCCGGCCAACAGCATGCCTTTTTAAAGCTATTGCAGTTCCTCTGCCCATCCTGGTGCTGAGGGACTCTCTCCCCTGTATGTAAACCCCAAGAAAACCACGAAGACCCTGTATATCGTTTGCTGGGTTTGGGTCTCAGCTTTTCTTTTTTTTTTTTTTTTAAAGAGACGGGTCTCACTCTGTGTGCTTGGCCTGCTGCAGTGCAGCTCACTGCAGCCTGGAACTACTGGGTTCAAGTGATCCTCCTGCCTCAGCCTCCCAAAGTGCTGGGATGAGAGGCGTGAGCCACTGCACCCAAACTGTATTGATCATGCATTCAGCCATCTATCCAACCATCCTTCATATTTGTTGATGCATTTCAAAATAAGTTCCAACATCAGAACACACCCCTCCTCAGTGGATACCCCTGGCTATCACACAGGTAGGGTGCCTGCTAAAGCTCTTCCCGTCCCTAGAAGCCAGTCCAGCTGTCCTGTTTGCGTTAACGGTCTTTTCCTGAGCACTGCAAGGGTAGATCCAGGCCTGTGCAGGTCACCCCTGGATCTCAAATGCTGAGTGGCTCGCACGAAGCTCAGGGACCTTAGGATGTTGACAGTAGGTGATCTACTACCGTCCACTGAGGACAGCTGACGCTGTTTGGAGGTACAAATTGTCCCTCAGTGTCTTCAAGAATGTTACCCTGAGGCCAACTGCTGAGAGAATAGGTCCATGTTTCACACATCCCCCACTCCCGCCCCGCCACCTTCTACCCTCGTTAATTCCCAGGGCAAGGGATGGTCTGGGGCAGCCTGGAGAGACCAGACCCACAAGCTTTTTAAAATAACTGCATCCTTTAATGGCAGTAATACAATTATTGGATTAAGAGACCACAGGAGAAAGGCAGGTGACGTTTCTGGAAGACAGATATGGAGTATAAAAAGGGTGTGAAATAGTCATGCAGCGATCATTGTAAAAATACAGTTCATTATATACATATTTGCACCACCAACTCTCAACTCTGAAACAGTATTTACACTTTTGTTACAATCCTGGTTAGAGAACAATTTTTCTTTAAAAGCTCGGCCTGATGGCAAATGAGAATTTCGGGTGAATTCATAGTCCCATGAGGTTCTTAGGCTGAATATTCCAAGAGGAGGGCTCCAGCTTCTATTTCATCCACAGATTTCGGTTTAAAAAATATTTTTCTTTTACAAAAGAAAATCCTCAAAAGGAGAGGAAAAACAACAACAAAAAAACCAAAACACTGCCACACTGTGTATTCATACTTATTTTACAAACACCAAGGGCTGTGCCCTCTGCTTCAAGGCCAACACTGGTGGCTGAAGACAAATCTCATTAATGATTGTTTAAAAAAAAAAAAAAAAAGACAAAAAGACCAACCAACCTGATCCCAGCACTGACCCCTCAGGGCTGTGCAGCCCTGTAGGACACCCTGCCTCCTGGCCCCAAACTATGAGTTTTTCCATTTTTCTCTTTTTGGGGTGGGGTGGGATGGCAGCCTTGTTCACCCCACCCTGAGGAGGAGGGAAGGGGAATCCCTTGGCAGGTGCCCAGGTCTCCTCATGGTCAGCAATGAAGAGATTGGCCTGCAGCCACACAGCGGGCCAGGGAGACAGGCAGATGGAGCCACAAGCACACACTTCCTGAGGCCCCTCAAGTGGCCCAGAGGCAGGATAGCAGGCCTCCCCCAGCACCCCTTGCGCCCATCTCCCAGGCTGTGTCCATAGGTGGGCCTCCTCCAGGGCTCTGCAGAGGAGGCTGGCCCTCAGCCAGGGTGGGAGTGTGGGGGCAGCAGAGGCTCTCCCTCCCCTGCCCGCAAGCTTCCCACTCTCCTTAGCCCCTTTCTGAAGTGTACACAAATCTCACAGAGCAACACACCTTGAAACCCCTGCATCTGCTGGGTTGGGAGAGGAAACCTGAACACATCAATACCTGATGCCCTGCAGGTCACACAGTGTGAGGAGGTGCGAGGAAAACAGAAGAAACACTTGGCCAGGAGCCACCCTAGGGTCCCTGCTGTTGGGGCCTGGCGGCGCAGCCACTTCACGGATCCTGGAGCTGTCCGGGGCCGAACTGCAGTGCGGTCATAGCGGGTGCGTGGCTTGAGGATCAGGACAGACCCTGGTGCGGGCAAGGAGGGTGTGGCCCTGATGGGACAGGTCGGGTTAATACTGACAGAAAACTGGTGCGTGCTCCAAGGGGCTGCCTCCTGGAGGTGGCTCTTCGGGACTCCACCCCACACCGGCCCCCACTGCCTTTGAGTCGAGTTCTCACACTGGAGGCTCCTGCTGCAGGCTGGGGGGCACTGGCTTGCTCTGGACGGAGGGTGGCAGGGAGGGCACACGTAGTAATGCAGGGACAGGAGCAGGCACGTGCCAGGGAGCCCCAAGTGCCACTGAGGGTTTTTTCCTTAATACCTTTTCACTGTCACCATCTCCTGAGTGGGTTGTCACGCCCTGCACTGAAAAGACAGTGATGGTGTACCCTAGGATTCTAGAAACGCTTGAACCTGCTTCCACACAGGCCCTGCCATGGTCTTGGTTCTGGGTCTCTTTGGGCACAGGGTAAGGAGCGTTCAGTGCCTTCCAAGACACCAACTGTTCCCTTTGTCCTGGGGAAAAGGGGCCATGCTTTGCCCAAAAAACCCACTGGGCCTCCAGAGAGGCCCGGCCAGGCAGAGTCCATGGGGTCTGAGTCTGGACACTGGCAACAGTTCACAGGTTTGCGGGCACGAGTCGGTTTGCTCAGCAGGAGCCCCTGAGCCCGCCACACTGACTAGAACTTAAGATGGTTATATACAATTTATAAATCTCAAAGAAAGTACTACTAAAAAAAAAAAAAAAAAGAGAAGAAAAGCAAAAGAAAAAGGAGAAAAGAAAAAAGGAACACCCAGCCTGCCTCCCCTTCCCCACAAGTTCCCCACCCCGGGTGCTGCCCTGAACGCCACCCTAGGAAGGGCGGCTAGAGCCGTGGCTCTGGCTGGACACTACTGGCAAAAGGGGGAGGCCGTGGGGTCGAAGCCTTTAAAAACATCCTTTAGGGACGCTGCATCCTGCTCGCCCTCGCGGGCCGGACTGTTCCCAGCAAATGGACTTCCTGAGCCCGTCTTGGGTGCCTGCTTCACCGTCCCGAAGAGGGTGGGAACAGGCAGGTTGTGCACCCCGGGCTGGGGTGGGGCACCCTCAGGAGGTGGGGTGGCGGTGGTGGCGGTGGGGGCTGTAGCGGCCTTGGGCCGGGGCCGGTTGTAGCTGTTGTATCTGTCCGTGGGGGCGCCCCCATCGGCACCAGCCTTCCCTGTCTCTGGCTGTTCCAGGGCAGACTTGCGGATGAACGGGGGCTCCTTGGCCTTGGAGGCCGAGCTCTTGCCATTACCCTCAGCACCCTTGGGCTGGGTACCGGTGTCAGAGGCCGGCTCTGTGGCTTTGCCCCCCGCGTTGGGAGTCCTCGGGTCGTAGAGGCTGATGCCGCTCAGCACGCTGCTCTGCCCGCTCCCTCCACCCTGGCCCAGCCCACCGGCTGCCAGCACGCGAGGGTCGTAGGGAGCGGTGGCTGGTGGGGAGGCATCCCCACTCGGGCTGGCAGTGGGAGAGGGCGCCTCAGCGGGGCTGGGCTTAGCAGCCCGGGAGGAGGCCGTAGAGTCTGTGGGTTTCTGCAGCCGAGGGTCGGTGGGGGCCTTCCGCACCCGGGGGTCACTGGGTTTGTCGGTGGAACCGGGAGCAGCTGAGGAGCCGGTGGCATTGACCGTCTTGAGGATGCGAGAGAGAAGTTCAAAGTCGGGGAGGTTGGCGCCCTGTGTGCTGGAGTCTGTGGAGGCACCCGGGCGCTGCCGGGCGTTGGGTGGCCCTGCCGTTGCGGCACGGTGCAGGCGGGGGTCCAGGGTGGGCATGGACTGCAGGGCAGCGGGCACGGGGGGCACTGCGTCCTGCTTGGGGACGGGTAGGGGGATCAGGTCCTCGGGATTCCAGAGCACGGTGCGGGCGAAGCTGGGCTTGCTCAGGGTCACGTCCTTCTTGATGTGGCTGAACTGCTGCAGTTGTGACCGCGGGTCCCGCAGGGGGTGCCCGGGGAGTGGGTCCAGGGGAATGTTCACGGCCTTCTCCCGCAGGGCCCGCTCCCCTTCCTCTTCCTCCACAGGGGGCGGCCCAGACCCCTTGGAACTGCTGGGGCCCACAGGGTTGGAATGAAGGCTGCCTTCAGGCTTGGAGGTGGGCAGGGCGCGAGCCAGCCGAGGATCGGAGGGTCCGGAATCCCCTGGGCCAGACCCGCCAGAGGCCTCTGCATGGCGGCTGAGTCTGGGGTCCCGGCTGAGGCGAGGGTCTGCCAGCCGGCTTCCTGTGGGGTGTCCCTTCTGGAGGCGGGGGTCTCCCAGCCCACTGCTGCTCAGCTCTCCAACTGAAGCCGGGGGTCGGCTGGACGTCTGCTGCCTCAAGGTCTTCAGGATGGAGGTTACACTGCTTCCACCCTCATCCTCATCACTTGAGTACCAGTTTCCGGTGTCACCTGGGAAAGAACAGAGGAGCAGGGAGGGGTAAGTGGGCGCATCCACCACCCGTCCTCTTGGAGCCCACAGCAGCCCACCGTGAGCAGCTCCTCTGCTCGTGCCTCTGAGAACCTCAGGTCCTCCTCTCTAAGGCTCCCTCCCCACAGCAGGCGGCTGAGGAGACCTAGGGAGCTAAGGCGCTACCGTTTATGCCATGCTCCCAGCGCTCCTCAGTGGCAGCACTGCAGTAGTTGTTTGTTTTATTTAAGTAACTCACAACCACCCCAGGAGGTAGTGATACTATGATGCCTATTTGACAGATATGAAAACAGAGGCACGGTGCTGTTACATCGGAGTCAGGGCCAGGACTGGGCTGGGACTCCTAACCCAGAGCTCTGGCGTCTCCTCCCGCCCACCTCTGGGCTGGTTCAGCCTGCACTGTGGCAAGTGCAGCTGTGGGCACCTCCTTCTGGAGGTCCTCGTAGCAGATACCATTGACTCAGTTCTGGCTGGGCCTGGGGCTCACAGACACTTGCCCCCAAACCGGCTCACGATGTCCCTATGTCCCAGGGAAAGGTGGCTGGAACAACTAGTCACCGGCTAAGAGGCAGGGCCAGCTGGGCAGACTCAGACATGGGCTCAAGCAAAACCTAGGCCAGTACAGCCTGGGCCATTGGGGGAGCCGCCCCTCTTCCTGCTGTCCCACTGGCTCCTGGGATACTGTCAGGACCACCTGTGGCCTCTAGTTTCAGGATCTAGAAACCACTTGTCATTTTATCCCAAGGCGGACACCACTAAGTCAACCACACAGCAACTGAGACTTGGTGGCTCATGACTATGATTATTACTGGTTAATTTCAATGACTCTCTTGTCTGTTGGCTCCTTGAGAACATGGTAGGAAAACGGGGGCTGCGAAAGTCTCCCTAAAGCCTCCTCTGGCAGGGCGCAGGCAGTTGATCCTGTCGGTGGCTCTCTCTTCCAGGAACCAGCCCTCCACCCTACTCTATGGGATCAGTGTCTCTCCTGAACCCAACACAGAAAGCCATCCCTGACTGCCAGTTTTCTCAGGGACATACAGCAGCCCCAGCCCGGCTTCATGGCCCTGGACAGGGTTCCTCCCTAGCCATGGGCTCCTTCCCGACAGGAAACCCAACCTGGAACACCCCACCACCTCCGCTCCCCTGCACAGTGGCCCAGGGCCTGTGCCCCGGCCCCTGGGGCGGACACGTGCCTTCCTCATTCTCCCGGTCCTGCTTGCTGCTCTCAGCCAGCCTCCTCGCTCTCTCCTCCTCCTCCTGCTGCTTCTGCTGGATCCTCAGGTACAGGGCCCTCTGGGCTGAGGGCAGGAAGTCAGGGACACCGGCGCCTGGCTTCGGCCGGCCTGGGGGCCCTCCCTCAGAGAAGCTGTCGGGCTCCAGAGGGTGCTCAGGGAAGAGGTGCTCCCCAGGCTCCCCTGGCAGCTCTTCGTAGTGCCCGTAGTCCTCTGTGGCAGGGAAGAACCGAGGGTTCATGTCGGGAAGGGCCTCCAGGTGCCAACTCCAGCCCCCCCCCCCCCCTCACTGCAAACCCACCCCGATGGCGATGGAGGACGACGCACAGCCTGCCCCTGCCTGCCCTCCCCAGGTCTCAGGGGAATGGAGCCGCCCATGGGTAGCCCCGCCTACGTGAAGAATGAGGTTCAGAGAGGGTTGAGTGATGGGGGCAAACGCTTATGAGGTGGAAACAGGATGGAACATCGGATGTACATTTGTAAGACGCAAGGAGAAGGCTTTGAAAAGACAGAAACAGTCCCTCCAGGATGCAGATTCTAGAGAGGCCAGGGATGGATCCTGCACTCTTTCCTGTACTTGTTTAATTATTTTGGATGGACAGGAGTTTCATGGTTTCTTTCTAACAATTAATAAGGAAACACTGTACATCTCATAGTGAACTCAACCATGTTCAACACTAAAAGCCAGGAAAAGAGAATGAAATGAGCCAAAGTGCTGCTCTGGCCAACAGAGGCTCCAGAGTGCCTCCCCTCCTGCTCCACAGCATTAGGGGGTCTCTCAGGAAGCACTGGGCCTCCACCTCCTGCAGTGTGGGCACTGGCACCAACCACCTCACCCCATGCACTCCCCCAGTTCCTAAGCCAAGAGCTGTGGGCAGCGGCACAGGCTGACGTGGGGACGCAGCAGGCGTAGAGGGGAGGGCAGGCTCGGCGACACCTCCTGCATGTTGCGTGTGTGCATGACATGTGAGTATGGGAGACAGCGAGTCACCGAGACGGGGGGATGTCTAGAGTCAGTGCTTCCCCACAAAACACTATGCAGTGATGGAAATGTTCTAGATCTGCAGGGCAACATGTGGCCACCTAAATCTTCCTGGGGCAGCCGAGCATTTAAAACGTGGTATCTAAAAAAGTGCACTTGTAACTTAGCTTACATTAATTTCAACTTCGTCAAGTAAATCTGATGGGCCAGCCTGCTCTGTGACACATCCCAGTGCAGAGCTGGGACCCACTCGACGAACCAGACAGCCAAGGGTCCCCCTTCACACACAGTGTGTGCACACACCAGACACCACAGACCATACATGTTAGAGGGAGGGTTTTATGAAACAGGATTACCCTAGAGATACCTACTGCTACCAATGTGACCGACTTCTGGTTCCCCACCAGCAGAGCTTCTCCCATGCACCTTTCAGATGCTTTTGTTAAAGGGGGTGGAGCTGAGAGAACCCCAGTACCTCATTGTGGCAGCCTGTTTTTCTCATCTTTCTAAAGCACCCACTCTCACCCGAGTACCTGCTCTCCTGGCTCTATGCACCACCTAAAGTCAAAGCCCATGTTTACATTTTGATCTCTAGCCTGGGCCTCTCCCTGATGCCCCTGAAACCACCCCTCAAAATTTCTACGTGGCCGTCAAGAGGGGCAGGCACCCTGGAGTGACTATGCCCCACGTCCAGCGCCCCATCCTCAATGCCGCTCCTGCCTGCCTTGCAAAACACACACGGGACTCACACTGCCCTACGGCGCCGCATCCAAACCTCGAAGCCCTGCCTTGCACTCCAGCAGCTGCCCTGCTGTCTCTGCCCAGGGACAGCCCCCAGCAGCTGCCACAGCAGCATCCCCAGCTCAACACAGGGCCGCCCCCACCCAGAGGTCCCATCGTTCCTCACGTTGCAAGTGCTGCTTCACTTCTCAGAGAGACTTTTGTGACCATCCCCACTGAGGCACTGAGCCTTCTGGCCCACCACCACGGTACCCCACCTTTTCTTCTAACAATGGCCAATGCTGAAAGGAGCCAACTCCTCTATCTACACGCTTGCCACCTGCTTCGTTCCACCAAGATGCAACTGAGCAAGGACAGTGGTGGCCTACTGTGCCTGGCCCTCCTCCTCCAGAGGGCTGCACATCGCATCTCCTACAGCTGCAGCAGCGTCATCTAAACCCCTCTGCTCACTGCACACACGTTACCAATGCAAAAGGAAAAAAAGGCAGGAAAACGGCCGGTAAAGGGCACAGAACCCACAGAGTCCTGGGGTGGACACTGGTTGCTCCAAGCCGAGAATTGCCTGGAAAGAGATAGTTTTGGCCAGGCCACTAACTGAGCCCTGATGGGCCCATCAGCCTCTCAGTCTCACACCCTTGCACACTCGTCCCTCTAACTTCCCACGCTTCCGATTCCAGGCACAGCTTGCAAAATTAAAAAGAAACAACCTATAATGATAATAAACAGAATATTCCTTTCTTCCTCAACAGAATAATAAATCCTATGTTACTGAAAACATTCAACCATTACATGGGACAGAGATGGAGTCATGCTTTTGAAGAGACTCGGACGAAGGAAGAAAAATCACATCTCCCTGACTACTCCACTGTGTAAAGCCCGCAACCCCAGGCAGTCACAGCCGGAGCCTGCATACCTGCATCCCCCAGGAGTCCGGGCTCCATCTCCATGCCCTCCTGCTGCTGGTAGAAGTTTTCATAGAAGTTCTGGGCTGGCGGGATAGGGGGCATCATTCCAGAATGTGGGGAGTCTCCAGGGCCGTAGGGCATCATTGGAGGGCCACCAGGGCCCATGGGTGGGCCAGGATTCATGCCAGGGCCCATCTGCATGTCAGGGTGCATGTCCGGGTGCATGTCGGGGTGCATGTCTGGGTGCAAGTCAGGGTGCATGTCAGGATGCATTGGACCGCCCATTGGCCCTGGGGGTCCCATGTTGGGCCCAGGGCCCATTGGCCCTGGGGGTCCACCGGGTCCAGGGAACCTAGAAGAAGGAAAAGGTGCCTGTGAGGGAAGCTGCAGACCAGGACTCCCACAGTTGGGGAGAGAGGCAGGACCCTGCCCCAGCCAGGCTTACCCTGACAAGAGGAACCTGGCTGGGCCCAGGATAGCGTCCCCTGCCTACCGAGGGGGCCCAGGGCACTCACCTCACACCCAGCTTCTCAGCCAGCTGTCCCGTGGGCCGTACCACAATCTCAAACAAGGACGGGATCTTCTTGTTGTACATGTCCTGCTGCTGCAGTTGCTGTGGGGACAGCGGCTCATGCACTGGCATGGGCATCTGAGGGGGCCCGGGCGGCGGGGGAGGGGGTGGGGGTGGGGGTGGGGGGCCACCCTGCATGGGCCTGCCGTTGGGAGAGGTTGGAGCCTGTGGGCCAGGGGGCCGAGGAGGGGTGGGCAGGAGGCCCACACCAGGGGGCGGTTTAGGCAGGGGGTTGATGCCCTGCTTCTTCAGTTCCTCCACCTCCTTCTCGTCCTCGGCACCTGCTTCTGCATCATCAGCCAACATCTGCGGGTGAGAAAGAACACAAGAAGGTGTGGACAGGGTCAGGATGGAAACGGACCTCTCCAGGTCTCAGAGCTGAAGTTTATGAGGAGAAGGTCCACAATACAAGGACCTTGAGGTCTAAAGGCATAAAGCTCATGACCACAATGGCTCTGTAACAAAAATCATCAGCCATCTCTCTGCTCCACTCTCTGGGACCAGCTGGCGGGGGGGGGGGGGGCGCCTGTTCTTGCTCTATGGCAAAATACAAGAGAAAGTGTACTGTTCAACCATTAAAAGTGAACGATTCGGCTGGGCGCAGGGGCTCTCATCTGTCATCCCAGCACTCTGGGAGGCCGAGGTGGGTGGATCACTTGAAGCCAGGAGTTCAAGACCAGTCTGGCCAACAAGGAAAAACCCCGTCTCTACTAAAAATACAAAAATTAGCTAGGTGTGGTAGCGCATGCCTGTAGTCTCAGCCACTCAGGAGGCTGAGGCAGGAGAATCACTCGAACCTGAGAGGCAGAGGCTGCAATGAGCCAAGATTGCACAACTGCACTCCAGCATGGACAAGAGATGAGACACTGTCTCAAAAATAAATACACAAGGCCAGGCGTGGTGGCTCATGCCTATAATCCCAGCACTTTGGGAGGCCACGGTGGGCAGATCACCTAAGGTCAGGAGTTCAAGGTCAGCCTGGCCAACATGGTGAAACCCCGTCTCTACTAAAAATACAAAAAAATTAGCCGGACATGGTGGTGGCCACCTGTAATTCCAGCTACTTGGAAGGCTGAGGCAGACGAATCGCTTGAACCCGGGAGGCAGAGGTTCCAGTGAGCCGAGATCACACCACTGCATTCCAGCCTGAGCGAGAGAGCCAGACTCCATCTCAAAAAACAAAAACAAAAACAAAAACAAAACAAAGTGAACGATTCAGTGGCATTTGGCACATTAACAATGTTATGCAACCACCACTTCCATCTAGTTCTAGGACATTTTCATCACCCCCAAAAGAGACCCTGTACGCACTAAGCAATCACTCCCCATCCTCTGCCCCCAGCCCCCGGGAGCCACGCTGCTTCCTGTCTCCCCAGACCTGCCCCTGCTGGACAGCTCCTGTGAACAGACTCATGGCGCTGAGTGTGACGGGCGCTTTCGCTTAGCAGAGTGCATCTACACTGCTACATCTATCAGTATGTCACTCTGTTTTTTATGGGTGAATCATATTCCACTGTCCTGTTTGGATGTTAAGGGCCTCTGATCTCACCTGTAATAAGACCCAAACTCCTGAACATAACCTTCAGGGCCTAAGACCAGGGGTGGGTGTGTGGCTATCTGGGGAGGACTGGGAAGCTTCCCGGCAGCTTCATTTCCTCCCACGATCCCAACTCCTCCAGCCCAACCACCCAGCCTCATTTCAGTGCAATGAGCAGTCAAGCTCTCCCTTACAGGGCCAGGACCAAGCTTCCCCCAGGCTTTTATTTTTCCCCGTTATTCCCATGTGGCTCAACGTCACCCAACTGTTTAGGTCCCTCATTAGATGTCAATTCATAGTGTCTGTCCAGTCTCCTGTACTCACTACTGGGGCACCAGGAGTTCTCTGCTAACACTGCCTATGGCTTGTTAGATTATTCAGTCATTCCCGTGTTGATCCTGGCTCACCTCCCTGTCAACTCCATGAGGGCAGGAATGTTTCTTCCCTGCTTTATCCCCAGGGCCCCCACAAGACCTGATACAGGGCAAATGCCCAATGAGTGAATGAGAAATGTCAAAATCTCAACTGGACTAGAATGTTTCATCAGTTAGGATCGCGTGCAGAAAAGGGAACACAGCAGGCCTGGCTGCTCTCCTTGGAAGGCCTGCTTGCAAGGCTAGGCCTTGGCTGGTGTCTGGCAAGCTGGATTTTGGGAGGGCTCCCAGCATTCACTGTCTAGTAAGAGGGGCTTGGCCGGGCGCAGTGGCTCAAGCCTGTAATCTCAGCACTTTGGGAGGCCGAGGCGGGTGGATCACGAGGTCAGGAGATCGAGACCATCCTGGCTCACACGGTGAAACCCCGTCTCTACTAAAAATACAAAAAAAAACTAGTCGGGCGAGGTGGCGGGCGCCTGTAGTCCCCGCTACTCGGAGGCTGAGGCGGGAGAATGGCATGAACCCAGGAGGCGGAGCTTGCAGTGAGCCGAGATCGCGCCACTGCACTCTAGCCTGGGCGGCACAGCGAGACTCTGACTAAAAAAAAAAAAGGGGGGGGCTCACTGCATCTAAACTGTTTCTACAACCAATGCAGTTGGTGCTAAATGCCTGCTTTGCCCCCCAGATCTGGAATTTTGGTCCATGCCAGGCAGAGGCTGCCTAGGTGAATGGCCCTAGTGAAAACCCTGGGCGTTGAGCAAGTCTTCTCACAGACAGAATGGCACTTGTGCTGTCACAGCTGGAGGAGGGCAGCGTGGCCCCTGCGAGTCCACGGGGAGAGGATGTGCCTGCTTCCTCCGGGTGCCCTCATGTACTCATTCCCGGGGCTGAGTTTGCCTGTGTCCCTTCACTGGAGTAACATCTTGGCTGTGAGTCCCCCAGCAAGTTGCTCTGGGTCATCTTGGGGACCCCAGCACAGATCCCTTAGTGGGTCCTAACACGGGGTCAGGATAAACTAGTCCTGCCCCTCTGCCCAGGAACAGCAGGGATGACGGAAATAGGACCCCCTGGTGGGGGTTGTGCAGTCGCAGTTTTCCCTTCTCCTAGCCATTAGCACTGGTACCTGGACCCTGGAACCCCAGGGTCCAACAAGAATGTGGCTTCTGGCCGGGCGCGGTGGCTCAAGCCTGTAATCCCAGCACTTTGGGAGGCTGAGACGGGCGGATCACGAGGTCAGGAGATCGAGACTATCCTGGCTAACACGGTGAAACCCCGTCTCTACTAGAAATACAAAAACTAGCTGGGCGAGGTGGCGGGCGCCTGTAGTCCCAGCTACTCGGGAGGCTGAGGCAGGAGAATGGTGTAAACCCGGGAGGCGGAGCTTGCAGTGAGCTGAGATCCAGCCACTGCACTCCAGTCCGGGCGACAGAGCAAGACTCTGCCTCAAAAAAAGAAAAAAAAAAAAGAATGTGGCTTCATGGAGGAGGGGTGGAAAACGACACGGTGGAACCCCTCTGTCCTTCTGAGCCCTGCTACTCCAGGTGTGGTCAGCATGTGAACCAGCAGCGCAGGGGGACCCGTGGAGGCAGAATTCGCATTATGCCCTTGGAGTGTGGGCAACGCCACCTGAGATGAGCCTTGCTGGGAGGGCCCAGAGCCTTGTGTCAGCTCCCAGCACTGCTGCTTTCAGCACTGCCATGGGCTCACTTCCTCCTGGCCCAAGGGCCCTTCCTCAACTGTGTGTGCGGCTATGGGTTGCGCTGCATCTGCCACCCTGCATTTCCCTCCTCCTCTTTAGTCCTGACTGCCGCACATCCTGGGGCCACCACTGACACCTCCTCACAGAGCCTCCTGAACGTCTGCCTCATGAATAGAGCCCAGCTAGAGTCCTGGGCTCCCACACTTGTTCTTCACGGCCTGATCCGTGTGTGTGTGCACGAATACACACATACACACACACACTCACACTCCCCATGTGTCATCAGCATCTGCCCAAGGACCTAACCCTGCCTCCTCACCACCCCCAGTGCCTGGCACAAACAAGGCACAGAGATTTATCGAGTGAACGACTAAGCAAGCAACACAAACAAATGCACTCTGCCATTCATTCCCTGGAATCCAGAGGCTGGGTCCAGCGCAGAGAAGAAAGGAGCTCAGCCTCTGACTGGTTGACTCCAACATGGAGTCAACTGCAGAGTCAACCCAAACTGCTCATCGGTCCTGCCAGCACAGACCCTGTGGCCCCTCTGTTCCTGGCCCCTCCACCAGCAAAGACACCAGCTGAGACAACTAGCACCCCACTAGGTGCCAAAGCCTCTCTAGCCAGGACAGACTCTCAGTGATCAGTTTCCAAAAGTCAGTCACCTTCTGCAAGCAAGAAGTAACACTTGTAGAGGTACAGAGGCATGTGGGCTGAGCCCATCAGGCCATGTGAATAAGCACCAGGAAATGGAAACAACGCAAATGTCTTTCAACAGATGGATGACTGGATAAACAAACGTAGATCATCCACTTGGTGGGGCACTACGCAGCAACAAATGGTAATGAACTGCTACTTGCAACAACGGGTGAATCTCAAAGGCTTCATGCCAAGTGCAAGAGGCCAGACTCAACAAATGCATGCGTGTGCACTGTGTACACTCACAATCTTAAAGTTTGTTTACCCCACAATTCTATTTATATGATTTGCTTGAAAAAGCAAAACCAAAAGACAGACCCTGACCCACGGTTGCCGCACTGGAGATGTGGGGTGGCATTTACTATAAAAGACACAGCGGAGTTTCTGGGGTGACAGAATGGGTTTCCTAGATCCATCTTGTGGGGTGGTGACATGACTCAGTGTGTTTGTCTAAACTCATAGAACTAGGCCGGGTGTGGTGGCTTATGCCTGTAATCCCAGCACTCTGGGAGGCAGAGATAGGTGGATTACGAGGTCAGGAGTTCAAGACCAGTCTGACCAAGATGGTGAAACCCCATCTCTACTAAAAAAAAAAAAAAAAAAAAAAATCAGCTGGCCGGGCGTGGTGGCTCAAGCCTGTAATCCCAGCACTTTGGGAGCCCAAGCTGGGTGGATCACAAGGTCAGGAGTTCAAGACCAGCCTGACCAACATGGTAAAACCCGATCTCTACTAAAAATACAAAAATGAGCCGGGAGTGGTGGTGCACGCCTGTAATCCCAGTTACTCAGGAGGCTGAGGCAGGAGAATCGCTTGAACCTGGGAGGCGGAGTTTGCAGTGAGCCAGGGTCACGCCACTGCACTCCAGCCTGGGTAACAGAGGGAGACTCCATCTCAAAAAACAAACAATTAAATAAATAAATAAATAATTAGCTGGGCATGGTGGCGGGCCTCTGTAATCCCAGCTATTCAAGAGGCAGAGAATTGCTTGAACCTGGGAGGCGGAGGCTGGAGTAAGCCAACATTGCACCACTGCACTCCAGCCTGGACGACAGAGCGAGATTCCATCTTGGGAAAAAAAAACTCACAGAACTATGTATCGGACGCGGTGCTTCATGCCTGTAATCCTAGCACTTTGGGAGGCTTAGGTGGGTGGATCACCTGAGGTCAGGAGTTTGAGAACACATGGCTAACATGGTGAAACCCCGTCTCTATTAAAAATACAAAAATTAGCTGGAAGTGGAGGCAGGCACCTGTATGAGACAGGAGAATCACTTGAACCCAGGAGGCGGAGGTTGCAGTGAGCCGAGATCACACCATTGCACTCCAGCCTGGGCAATAAGAGTGAAACTCCATCTCAAAAAAAAAAAAAAAAAATGGTACCAAAGACGACACACAAAAACATATAATGCTAAGAGCTGGTTAAAGCACTCAGATAAATTTAGAAGGTATAGATTTTCAGCTAGGTATGGTGGTTCACATCTGTAATCCCAGCACTGTGAGAGGCCAAAGCGGGCGGATCACCTGAGGTCGGGGGTTCAAGACCAGCCTGATAAACATGGAGAAACCCCGTCCCTACTAAAAACACAAAAAATGAGCCGGGCGCAGTAGCACACGCCTGTAATCCCAGCTACTCGGGAGGCTGAGGCAGGAGAATAGCTTGAACCTGGGAGGCAGAAGTTGTGGTGAGCCAAGATCGCGCCACCGCGCTCCAGCCTGGGCAACAAGAACAAAACTCCATCTCAAAAAAAAAAAAGAAGGCATGGATTTTCAGGAAGGGGTCTGTGTGCATACTCCCAGGCAGAAACCTACAACCCTCTAAGTTTTGCAAACATCAAGTTTTGCTTTCAGAAAACACTGCTCTCTACAGAATTTACTTTTAACAGATTCAAGTACCATTATATTTTCTCTCTGCTGGCTTCATAGGTGCCTTCCATGAAACCAAGGGAGATCAAATATAATCCCAATGCCATTTAAAAAATGTTTTTTCCAGCCATTGAAACTACACACAAAAAGCTCCCATAAAGTATCTCTATTTTTTTCATTATTTTTTATTATTTCCTAAAAGTATGTTTGGAGCTAAATGAGACACAGTGTTAAAAATTAATTTCGCGAAGTGGGTGGATTATTTGAGGTCAGGAGTTTGAAACCATCCTGGCCAACATGGTGAAATCCCATCTCTACTAAAAATACAAAAATTAGCCAGGTGTCGTGGTGCACACCTGTAATCCCAGCACTTTGAGAGGCCAAGGCAGATGGATCACTTGTCAAGGCAGGTGGATCAGGAGTTCGAAACCAGCTTGGCCAACATGGTGAAACCCTGTCTCTACTAAAAATACAAAATTCAGCTGGGAGTGGTGGCAGGTGCCTATAATTCCAGCTACTCAGGAGGCTAAGACAAGAAATCACTTGAACCTGGGAGGCAGAGGTTGCAGTGAGCCGAGATGGTGCCACTGTACTTCAGCCTGGGCAAAAGAGTGAAACTCTGTCTCAAGAACAAACAAACAAAAATTAGCCGGGCGTGGTGGCTGGCGCCTGTAGTCCCAGCTACTCCGGAGGCTGAGGCAGGAGAATCGCTTGAACCCGGGAAGCAGAGGTTGCGGTGAGCCAAGACTGCGCCACTGCACTCTAGCCTGGGCAACAGAGCGAGACGCCATTTCATTTCTTTTTTTTTTTTTGAGACGGAGTCTCGCTCTTGTTGCCCAGGCTGGAGTACAATGGCGCAATCTTGGCTCACCGCAACCTCCGCCTCCCAGGTTCAAGTGATTATCTTGCCTCAGCCTCTCTAGTAGCTGGGATTACAGGCATGCACCACCTTGCCTGGCTAATTCTGTATTTTCAGTAGAGACAGGGTTTCTCCATATTGGTCAGGCTGGTCTTGAATTCCCAACCTCAGGTGATCCGCCCATCTCGGCCTCCCGGCGGGGGCAGGATTACAGGAGTGAGCCACAGCGCCTGGCCGAGACTCCAGTTCAAAAAAAAAAAAAATTAATTTCACCTGTTTCTTTTTACTTTTAATTTTACTTTTACTTTTTAAATTTACTGGAAAATTTTAAATGAACGAAGTGGTTCTGTGGTGCTCCTATGGGTAGCACTGCCCTAGAGCACAAACTTGGAACCTCCAGCAGGGGGCAGTCCTCAGTCAGAGATCGGTAAGTCCTCCCAAGGAGACATGAGGCCTCCCTGAATGGCCACTGCTTCCCCTGTCATCAAACAGCTCAGACTCCAGGAATGTACAGAACACAACAAAACCCTACGGCAGGTGCGTGGCCCACACTTGCAATGCCATCACTTTGGGAGGCCAAGGCGGGCATATCACAAGGTCAGTAGTTCGAGACCAGCCTGGCCAACATGGTGAAACGCTGTCTCTACTGAGAATAGCTGGGTGCAGTGGCGTAGTCCCAGCCACTCGGGAGGCTGAGGCAGGAGAATCGCTTGAACCCTGGAGGCGGAGGTTGCAGGATGCCGAGATTGTGCCACTGCACTCCAGCCCAGGTGACAGAGCGAGACTCCGTATCAAAAAAACAAACAAAACAGCCAGGCGTGGTGGCTCACACCTATAATCCTAGCACTTTGGAGGCTGAGACAGGTGTATCATGAGGTCAGGAGACTGATACCATCTTGGCTAACACGGTGAAACACCGTCTCTACTAAAAATTTTTTAAAAAATTGGCCGGCATGGTGGCAGGCGCCTGTAGTCCCAGCTACTCGGAAGGCGAGGCAGGAGAATGGCGTGAACCCGGGAGGCAGAGCTTGCAGTGAGCCGAGATTGCGCCACTGCACTCCAGCCTGGGCGACAGAGACTCCATCTCAAAACAAAACAAAAAAACCGTAGGGCAGCAGGCTCCCCAGAGGGACTGACCTTTTCCTACAGGTGCCCTGCCAATGAGGAATGGAGGTTCTCCTACGTCTGCTTGCATGGGGCTTCCCCTGCACCCCTCACAGGGGTACCCCTGCCACCAGTTAACAAGACAGTCACTGACACACGGACTCTGGAAGCTGGCTGATGTGCTGATGTCTTGATCCTTTCCATTCTCAAAAAAATACCTAATCTCCTAGAACCTCCTGTGAACTAGAAGGCAGGAAAGCTTCACTTGAAAGGATACCTGTTCCTGTAGCCACTCACTCCCCAGATGAATCAGGAAACTCAGGACTGATATTTGGGTATTTAACCCTAACCCAAAGTCCTCAGCCTAACTCCTCAGAGAGGACAACTGATGCCAGGATGAGTTTCAAATGTCACCTGGCTAAGTGGAGAAGCCATGACACCTCCCCCAAGGGAGCCTTCCCCTTTAGAGACCCCCAAATTCCCTTTACTTTCTCTAATGCATAACGGGGGCCCTGAGAGTTGCAAGAAAACGTTTAACTTTTCCACCAAAATACAATCTTTGCCTCTTCTTTGTGTATCTTTGGTTTTTTGTGGGTTTTCTTGGAGGTGGAGTCTTGCTCTGGAGTGCAGTGGCTCACTGCAGCCTCAATCTCCTGGATTCAACAGCTCTTTCTACCTCAGCCTCTCGAGTAGCTGGGACCACAGGCATGTGCCACAACACCAGGCTAATTTTTTTTTTTTTTTTAAGAGACGGGGTTTTGCCATGTTGCCCTTAGCTCAAGTGATCTGCCTGCCTTGGCCTCCCAAAGTGCTGAGATTACAGGCACGAGCCACTGCACCCAGCCCAACCAATTTTTCTTTTTTTTTAAGTAGAAACAGCGTCTCACTACATGCCTAGGCTGGTCTCGAACTCCTGAGCTCAAGTAATCCTCCCACCTCAGCCTCCCAAAGTGCTGGGGTTACAGGTGATTCGTATATCCCTGTGTATCTTGGGCTCTCTCTAATTGACACCTAAGAGATTACGATTCATGCTTGGAGGCACATCGGGCAGTATTCCCTTCATCTGGCCATGCCCCCGGGAAACAGCAAAAGCCTGTCCTGGCTTAAGACAAGACACCTGTGACCACCTCAACTCCCTGCAGAAGAGGACACAGTGCCCATGTCCTCCTTAAAATGGCCCAACTCCAGATCAACCCAAATGGGCACTGCAGAGGCTGGACAGGCAGGCTATAGCACTGAGACAATGGACTGCACATGTCCCAGTTCCTGTGAGCTGTGCACCCCGTTACCCCCTGGACATTACCTTATCCAAAAGCTCCCTCGTCTCTTCCGTCAGAGGGTCGTGGGAAAACATGCAGTCGTCACCATTGATGCAGTTCCCAGTGGTGTGGTACAGCTTACACGGGAAATCACGTTCATGGCAAATTAAGGTAAATGCTTCATCTCACAGAACACACCCCCACCAAGACCCAAGGCAGAATCCAACTCCCTTTGCTTTGGAGATGAGAAATCTGAGCCCAGAGAGGTGAGGCGACGTGCTCAGGGCTGCTCAGTGGGTTGGCAGATCCATGGAGAGACTCCGGCACTCCAGACTTCCCGCCCCACCACACTGGCTGGGGGCTGCTTCCTCAGATGATCAACCAGACTAGGGAAGTTAAACGACTCGTCCAAGGTATAAAACGACCTGGAAGAATCTCAGCCAATGGTATGGGCCAGTCTTGAGAGCCTACATAAACAGAACATACGCCATGTGCGTCTCAGTTTACTCCCTGGAAGGATGGGAAAGGCAGACCCCTCTGAGTGTGGACTGAGTGTTAAATGAGACGGAGATTCACAGAAAGCTCTTGGCACAGAAAGAGAAAGCACAGTGAAGGAAGGTCAGCTGTTACTAATGTCAAGGAGCAGAGAAGTTCTGCACCCTCATTCAGACAAGATGCTGGCACTAAAGGATATCATGCATATAGGGGCAGTTCTCGGCTCTGGCGCAAAATCCAGTGATGTAAAACTTGCACAATTCTCGCTTCTTTGGGAGTTCGATGTCATGGCTAAAATTACAGTGGTCTCCCTAGAAGAGAAGCAATGAAAACGTTAAGGTGATGGTGTGGGAAGCTCTTGCTTACTTCTCTCTGCAAAGGGAAGAAATACTCCGTCACTGCTGGTGCATGGAGGGGCCAATGACAGAAACGAATCCCCCTTAGGAAAGGATGACAGGTCTAGGAAGGGCAGACCCCAAAGACTGTTGCCCAACCTTTTTTATTTGGAGACAGGGTCACACTCTGTTGCCCAGGCTGGAATTCAGTGGCACAATCATGGCTCACTGCACCCTCCACATGTGGGCTCAGGTGATTCTCTCACAGCCAGGACTACAGGCCCACACCACCAAGCTCGGCTAATTTTTTTGTATTTTTTTGTAGAGACAGGGTCTCACTATGTTGCCCAGGCTAGTCTCAAACTCCTGGGCTCAAGTGATCCTCCCACTTTGGCCTCCCAAAGTGCTGGGATATATAGCCATGAGCAACCAAGCCTGGGTACTTCCGGAATGTAAAGAAAAGCCGGCCGGGTGCAGTGGCTCACGCCTGTCATCCCAGCACTCTGGGATGCCGAGGCGGGCGGATCACGAGGTCAGGAGATCGAGACTATCCTGGCTAACACGGTGAAACCCCGTCTCTACTAAAAATAGAAAAAATTAGTCAGGCATGGTGGCGGGCACCTGTAGTACCAGCTACTCGGGAGGCTGAGGCAGGAGAATGGCATGAACCTGGGAGGCAGAGCTTGTAGTGAGCCGAGATCACGCCACTGCACTCCAGGCTGGGCGACAAGAGTGAGACTCCGTCTCAAAAAAAAAAAAAAAAATTAGCTGGGGGTGGTGGCGGGCACCTGTAGTCCCAGCTACTTGAGAGGCTGAGGCAGGAGAATGGCATGAACCCAAGAGGCAGAGCTTGCAGTGAGCCGAGATTGTGCCACTGCATCCCAGTGTGGGTGACAAAACTCCTTCCGTCTCAAAAAACAGAAGGAAAGCCTTTTGTCTGTTTTCCGTTTTTCTTCCTCCAAGCCCTTGGATGTGATGCCAGGAGGCACAGCAGGCATCGCTTTAGGCATTGTGTAACCATGAGGACAAAAGCCACGTTTTTTGTTTTGTTTTGTTTTGTGAGACGGAGTCTCGCTCTGTCACCCAGGCTGGAGTGCAGTGGCACGATCTCGGCTCACTGCAAGCTCCGCCTCCTGGGTTCACACCATTCTCCTGCCTCAGCCTCCCAAGTAGCTGGGACTACAGGCGCCCGCCACTATGTCCGGCTAATTTTTTGGATTTTTAGTAGAGACGGGGTTTCACCGTGTTAGCCTGGATGGTCTCGATCTCCTGACCTCGTGATCTGCCTGCCTCGGCCTCCCAAAGTGCTGGGATTACAGGCGTGAGCCACCACACCCGGCCAAAAAAGCCACATGTTTAAAGATGGAAGAATAGTAAGCAGGAATGAGCACAGGTCCCCCAGGGTGCCCCCGACCACTGCGCTGCCAGGTATTGCTCACCCAGCTCCAGACTTCCGGTTCTGAGAGACAAATGTCTATGTGTTGAAGCCAATGGATTTTGTTTTCCTTTATTTCCAGTTGAACACAATCTCAACAACACAGTATCTAGGTGAAATCCAGAATTGTGTTCTCCATTCCGCATCATTTAGTCCTCAGGAATCACTCACCATAACTGAACTGAAGACAGAAGCTGATCTGTCCCCCTAACTCTTAGGAATGCCTATTTGTCTGTCTTACTTTTTTATTTTTTATTTTTTGAGACAGAGTCTAGCTCTGTCGCCCAGGCTGGAATGCAGTGGCACAATCTCGGCTCACTGCAACCTCCACCACCCGGGTTCAAGCGATTCTCCTGCCTCAGCCTCCCGAGTAGCTGGAAATAGCCTGTAATAGGCGCCCACCACCAAGCCCAGCTAGTTTTTGTATTTTTAGTAGAGTAGGGGTTTCACTGTGTTGGCCAGGATGGTCTCAAATTCATGACCTCGTGATCCGCCTGCCTCGGCGTCCCGAAGTGTTGGGATTACAGGCGTGAGCCACCATACTTGGCTAATTTTTGTATTTTTAGTAGAGATGGGGTTTCACCATGTTGGTCAGGCTGGTCTCAAACTCCTGACCTCAGGTGATCCACATGCCTTGGCCTCCCAAAAGGCACAGATTACAGGTGTGAGTCACCGCACCTGCCCTTTTTTTTTGATACAGGGTCTCACTCTGCCACCCAGGCTAGAGTGCAGCAGTGCAACCCCAGGTTATTGCAGCCTTAATCTCCCAGGCTCAAGTGATCCTCCCACCTCAGCCTCCTTAGAGGCTGGGACTATAGGCAGACGCCATCGCAATGGGTTTTAATTTTTTTCTTTTTTTTTTTTAAGAGATGGGGTCTATGTTGCCCAGGGTGTATCATTTGTTTTTGCTTATACGTATTTCAAGTTTCTTAACAGAATATAAGCTGTAACTAAATAAGAAATACTGGCCGGGCGCGGTAGCTCACACTTGTAATCCCAGCACTTTGGGAGGCTAGAATCAGGAGTTTGGGATCAGCCTGGCCAACATGGCGAAACCCCATCTCTACTAAAAATATGAAAATTAGGCCGGGCGCGGTGGCTCAAGCCTGTAATCCCAGCACTTTGGGAGGCCGAGACGGGCGGATCACGAGGTCAGGAGATCGAGACCATCCTGGCTAATACGGTGAAACCCCGTCTCTACTAAAAAATACAAAAAACTAGCCGGGCGAGGTGGTGGGCGCCTGTAGTCCCAGCCACTTGGGAGGCTGAGGCAGGAGAATGGCGTAAACCCGGGGGGCGGAGCTTGCAGTGAGCTGAGATCCGGCCACTGCACTCCAGCCTGGGCGACCGAGCGAGACTCCGTCTCAAAAAAAAGAAAATCAACCAGGTGTGGTGGCGTGCACCTCTAGTCCCAGCTACTCGGGAGGCTGAGGCATGAGAATCGCTTGATTCCAGGAGACAGAGGTTGCAGTGAGCCGAGATTGTGCCACTATACTCCAGCCTGGTTGACAGTGAGACTTGGTCTCAAAGGAAAAAACAAACTATTTTATACATAACATTATTTGTTTGAAGCATCTGTTTCTTCCCAAGACAGATGCAGGGGTGCAGTATGCCCTGAGCACACATCTGTTGGTGTCTGTTGCTGCCTGGGATACTGGGGTAAAAAGTTGCCGGCTGAACTAACACTGGGTTATTACACTTGTTTCCTTCGGCGGAAAGAATTCTGTGGTCATTGGTCCATCTTCTGACACTGAACTTTGCTATGAAGTCCATGGTTAACCTCATCCTCCCCTTCTCTTCTATCTGGATGCTTTAATCATTCCCCATGCAACCCTGAAGCTCAGTAACTTCACCAGGATATGCTGCTTCTCTGCATTCACATCAACCTTCATAATTACATTTTGGGCTATATGGACCGGTTGAAAATTTTGGCCAAAAAATTCCCCTAAAACCCAAAATCCTTATCTTGTTGTGGGTCCTCCTCACTCTGAAAGTCAACCTGAGTCTTTCAGGCGCCCCCAGGCAGCTCTCAGTACCCGCAAGTGTCCACAAGGACAAAGACCACACAGTCACTCCCACCTAGCGTGACCACGGCTCCAGAACATTCTGGAAGCCATGTGTTCTCTGGGGGCTGCTGGCCTCCTAGAGGTGCCCGGGAGTTTTCAGCACTCCTTACCCAGGTGCACCGCCCTTCCACGAAGTACTTGCAGATGACTTTGCCTTTCTTGTCCGACTGCTGGTGGGGCTTGTCATGGTCACGACTCCGGTAGCTTCCACCACCACCATCCTGCAATGGACAGGGTGTGGATGTAAAGGGGGATGAAAGGGAAGGGTGGAGATGGGATTGGGGTTAAAAAGCAGCACGGGAGAAGAGGATGAGGACTCCCTTAAGAGCTCACAAGAGCACCGACGAGCAGGCTGCATCTAACACTGAGGCTGCGTGCACATTTAAGCCCCACGTTGTAGGGTGCTGGCGCCCGGTGAGGAAAAGCTCTAGCCCTTGGAGCTATTAGTCACTTACACCTGAAGTTCCACACACCTGTGGAGGAACACATCCACCACACCTAGAGGCAGCGGCATGGGCCTCCCTGCAAAACCTTCCAAGACTAACTGGATGGTTCACCTAGAACCTTCTGAACCTCGGAGACGTGTTAGGTATGGCTGCAGGTGCTGCTAATGACATGGTTTTAAACACAGGGTCTCAGCAGCAGTACATCTCCTCAGGATATCGCTGGTTATGCTGGTCAACGCTGGCCAGCCCTCTGGGGGGTGGCTAATGACAGCAAGGGGGACAGGATCAGCTTACAGAACGACTCATTAAAGGGAAAAAAGGCTAAGAAGGGATCTTGGCCCAAACATCAGATCAGAGTGGAGTCAACTCACGCCCATGTCCTCATCATAGAAGTCTTCGTCATCGTTCATTCCGCCCTTGTTCATCCCTCCTCGGCTGCCACCTCGGCCTCGGCCCCGGCCCATCCCTTTCCCTCGGCCTCGGGAGCCCCTGCCACGGCCTCGACTTAGCCCTGCGGAGGAGAGACGGTGTTAAAACCTGCTGACCACCCCCTCCCCACCCCTGGGACTAGATTCCAGCAACTGCTGGAATCCCTGCCCCACCCAGCGTGTCCCCTCCAGGCCCTCCCTACCTCGGCCTCGGCCATCCTTGGACCGGCGGTACTGGTTCAGCTCCTTGGAGTACTCGTCATAGTCGTCATCTCCCATTGGCTCCTCACTCTCTCCATACTGGAATCCGCAGAGGAGAGGGCAGAAGAGCATCAGGTAGGGAACAATGAACACTGTCCCCACCTACACACTGCCCCTTTCTGAAGGATGGTGACCATCCAGGGGACTCATACCATAACCCATCTCCACAGAGCCTGACGAAAGACAGGTGGTCCCAATCCTTCCCACTGCAGTCTTCACTCTGAAAACCCAACCCAATAGGCAAACCCAGCATGGCGCCTCCCTACATGCACATCACTGTGGGGCTCCAAAAGGGCAAGTGGGCAGCAGGCTGTGGACTGGCGTGGAAGGTCTGTGGGTAGGACCAGGATGGCAGGGGCAGTGCGCCTGCTGCTCCTTCTCTCGGGTGGGGGCAGGGATGAAGGACCACATGCCTGGCTGGAAATGTCTCTAGAGGACTTTCAGGAAACTTCTCTCTAGTGACAGGATGTTTTTCACAGCACATCCTGTGATACCTCTTCTTTTTTTTTTTTTTTGAGACAGAGTCTCGCTCTGTCGCCCAGGATGGAGTGCAGTGGCGCGATCTTGGCTCACTGGAACCCCGCCTCCCGGGTTTAAGTGATTCTCCTGACTCAGCCTCCTGAACGAATAGCTGGGACTACAGGCACGTGCTACCACACCTGGCTAATTTTTTATATTGTCAGCAGAGACAGGGTTTCACCGTGTTAGCCAGGATAGTCTCCACCTCCTGACTTCATGATCCACCCGCCTCAGTCTCCCAAAGTACTGGGATTACAGGCGTGAGCCACCACGCCTGGCTGATACCTTTTCTACTTTAAACCACATGAAGGTTTTATCTATTCCAAAATGATAAATGAACATTTTTAAACACATATATCTGCCCTCTGAGGCTTCCTTTCCTTCAGAAGGGTCATATGTCTTCCTACCTTAGCCTCATAGCCTCTATGAGCAGTGCTCACGCCCCGGAAAGCCCACTAGCCTCACCCCGACGTCCCCAGGGCCAGAGGAAACCTTACGTCCATCTCTTCCTCGTAGAAATCCTCTTCATCCTCCGGGTGGTCTCCTCCCATAGAGCCTCTGCCCCTGCCTCGGCTGCCCCTGCCCATGCCACGGCCTCGCGATCCTCCACGGCTTCCTCGGCCCCTGTAGCCCCGGCCCCGGCCTCGGCTGCCTGCATGGAGATTCAGACAGTGACCCTTCAGCAGGAGCAGATGCCACCGGCAAGAAAGAAGACAACCCACTTTCTGCTTCTGAAGTCAATCACTTCAGCCTCTTCCTCCTCCAAGAAGCCTTCCTAGATGCCCCAGGTAGGCTAGTGGACCCTCTGGTTCTCTCAATGGGGGTCCCTCAGCTCCCTGGACACACAGCTACTGCAGTACTCACTCCCCTTCCTCACAGGGACTTGTCCACTTAGGGCTGCACTGTCCAATATGGCAAACGCCAGCCCACGGGCTAATGAGCAACTAACACATCTGGTCCAAACTATAAGATGTGTGACAAGACTAGCTAGCCCTGTAGTTTGAACTTGTGATTTAGACAAGAGTCCAAAACACACTCTGGACTTCAAAGACTTAGCTTAAAAAAAAAAAAAAAAAAAAAAATTGCCGGGCGCAGTGGCCCAAGCCTGTAATCCCAGCACTTTGGGAGGCCGAGACGGGTGGATCACGAGGTCAGGAAATCAAGACCATCCTGGCTAACAGGGTGAAACCCCGTCTCTACTAAAAATACAAAAAAACTAGCTGGGTGAGGTGGCAGGCGCCTATAGTCCCAGCTACTCTGGAGGCTGAGGCAGGAGAATGGCGTAAACTCGGGAGGCAGAGCTTGTAGTGAGCTGAGATCCGGCCACTGCACTCCAGCCCGGGCGACAGAGCCAGACTCTGCCTCAAAATAAAAAAATAAAAAATTTAAAAAAATTAAAAAAAAAAAAAGGCTGGGTGTGGTGGCTCACGCCTGTAATCCCAGCACTTTAGGAGGCTGAGGTGGGCAGATCACCTGAGGTGAGGAGTTTGAGACCAGCCTGGCCAGCATGGTGAAACCTTGTTTCTACTAAAAATAGAAAAATTAGCCAGGTATGGCGGCGCGCACCTGTAGTCCCAGTTACTCGAGAGGCTGAGGTGGGAGAATTGCTTGAACCCAGGAGGCAAAGGCTGCAGTGAGCTGAGACTGTGCCACTGCATTCCGGTTTGAGCAACAGAACGAGACCATGTCTCTCTCACACACACACACACACGCACACACAAAAGTGAGAAAGAATATAAAATATCTCATTTGTCTAATGTGATTACATGTTGAAATAAGATTTTAAACATATTAGGTTGAAAATAGAATATCAAAATTTATTTAATTGGTTTCACTTTTTCCTTCACTTAAAAAAAAAAGAGTGGCCAGTTGCAGTGGCTCAATCCTATAATCTCAGCACTTTCGGAGGCCCAGTTGGACAGATCACTTGAGAACAGGAGTTCAAGACAAGCTTGGCCAACACAGCGAAACCCTATCTCTACTAAAAATACAAAAACTTAGTCCAGTCACAGTAGCTCACATCTGTAATCTCAGTACTTTGCGGGGCCAAGGCGGGCAGACTGCCTGAGCTCAGGAGTTCAAGACCAGATGGGGCAACATAGTGAAACCCCATCTCTACTAAAAATAAAAAAGCCAAGCATGGTGGTGCGGGCCTGCAAGCCCAGTTACTAGGCAGGCTGAGGCACAAGAATCACTTGAACCTGGGAGGCGGAGGTTGCAGTGACCCAACACGGTGCCACTGCACTCTAGCATGAGTGACAGAGTGAGAGACTGTCTCAAAAATACACACACAGGCCGGGCGCAGTGGCTCATGCCTGTAATCCCAGCACTTTGTGAGGCTGAGGTGGGCGGATCACCAGGTCAGGAGATCAAGACCATCCTGGCTAACATGGTGAAACCCTGTCTCTACTAAAAACACAAAAAATTAGCCAGGCATGGTGGCGGGCGCCTATAGTCCTAGCTACTTGGGAGGCTAAGGCAGGAGAATGGCATGAACCCGGGAGGCAGAGCTTGCAGTGAGTCGAGATTGCGCCACTGTACTCCAGCCTGGGCGACAGAGCAAGACTCCATCTCAAAAAAATACATAAATAAATAAAATAAAATAAATAAATAAATAAGATGGGTGTGGTTGTACATGCCTATAATCCCAGCTACTTGTGGGAGTGAGGCACAAGAATTGCTTGAACCTGGGAGGCAGAGGGTAGAGGTTGCAGTAAGCCTAAATCGTGCCATGGCACTCCAGAATGGGTGACAGAGCAAGACTCTGTCTCCCAATAAACAAAAAAGAGTGATGGGGTCTCGTTGTGTTGCCCAGGCTGTCCTCCAACTCCAGGGCTCAAGTGATTCTCCCGCCTCCACCTCTCAAGTAGCTGGGACTATCCAGTGTCCTTTTCACTTTTTTTTTTTTTTTTTTTTGAGACGGAGTCTCGCTCTGTCGCCCAGGCTGGAGTGCAGTGGCCGGATCTCAGCTCACTGCAAGCTCCGCCTCCCGGGTTCCCAGCATTCTCCTGCCTCAGCCTCCGGAAAAGCTGGGACTACAGGCGCCCGCCACCTCGCCCGGCTAGATTTTTGTATTTTTTAGTAGAGACGGGGTTTCACCGTGTTAGCCAGGATGGTCTCGATCTCCTGACCTCGTGATCCGCCCGTCTCGGCCTCCCAAAGTGCTGGGATTACAGGCTTGAGCCACCGCGCCCGGCCACCCTTTTCACTTTTTAAATGTGGCTACCAGAAAATGTAAGTGATATGGCGGCTTCCAATCTAATTCTACTGGACAGCACCGGTCTAGGATCTCCCAAAAGCACAGAGGCTGCCCCAGGGAGGTGTCCAAGAAAGACTGCTAGAAGAACGAATGAGCCGGGTGCAGTGACTCACGCTTGTAATCCCAGCACTTTGGGAGGCCGAGGCGGGCGGATCACGAGGTCACGAGATTGAGAACAGCCTGACCAACATGGTGAAACTCCGTCTCTACTAAAAACACAAAAATTAGCTGGGCGTAGTGGCATGCGCCTGTAATCCCAGCTACTCAGGAGGCTGCGACAAGACAACTGCTTGAACCCGGCAAGTGGAGGCTGCAGTGAGCCAAGATCGCGCCACTGCACTCCAGCCTGGTGACGGAGCGAGACGCAGTCTCAAAAAAAAAAAAAAAAAAAAAAAAAGCGAATGAATGAACAGCTACTCAACAAGCTGGGCCTCAGGCAGGGCTCACAAGTCTGCGAACTCCTGTGCTAGAAGATTCCAGAAGCCACTCTCAGGCTGGGCAGTCTTTCTGGCAGGAGACAGTTCGACGGTTCTTTTTTGTTGCTGTTGTTGGACAGGCTGGTCTCGAACTCCTGACCATAGGTGATCCGCCTGCCTCGGCCTCCCAAATTGCTGGGATTACAGGCATGAGCCACTGCGCCGGCAGAGATGGTTCTAAGAGGCCAGTCAGGGCTACCGTGTCTCTGGTGCTCAAGCCTCCTCCACCTTCCTCCCAAAGGACACAGGTCCAAGGTTCAGAGGTGTGGCAGAGGCAAGGACTGCAGTCACACCTTGTCAGGTGATGGGGCTGGGAGAATGAGGGAGCACTGCTGCAGGGTGGGGCAGCCAGCTGTCAGGGACCCTAGCCCAGGTGAGAGAGAAGCTATCCCCTTCTCCCCTGACAGCCGACCAGGAACTGACCCTTCGGGCACGCTGGCCTTCTCCCTGCCTCACACCAGCCTGGCACCACCCCAACCACAGACCAGTGGGTGATCTCTCCGGTCCCCTGTGCCACGCACGTGCAGATCCCGGCCTTTCTTTGTACACTTATCCCAACCCTAAGTGACCAAACTTGAGGCTCTGTGAGGCCAGGTCACCCGGGTGGCTCCGATGCCCCGGAGGAGAAATTGCCAGGGCAGGGCTCACCTCGGCCACGGCTGCTGCCCTCCTTGGCACGCCGGTACTGGTTCAGCTCTTTGGTGAAGTCGTCGTAGTCCTCCTTGCCCATGTCCTCCTCCTCGTCGCCCTCATATTCCCCATACTGCTCGTTCTCGTAGTCCTCGTACATGCCATAGCTCTTGCTGTCCATCTTGGAGTAAGCCTTCTTGGGCAGGGGCGTGGCATGCGATGGGGGATACTGCTGGTGGGACTGCGTCCCAGAGATGGGGAGAAGAGGTGAGCCGGATCCCACAGCTGCGGGTGCAGACTACCAAGATCCCCAGTGTTCCCTAAACGAAATGTCTGTCTGGGTGCTGCTACTGTCCCAGGGTTGCACTGCTGGTCCCCAGACCCTCTGAGGACAGGTTCTCATACCAGGAAGTGGGGGTAGCAGAGGGCCCAAGTGTTTCTGTTCCTCATAAAGGGCCAGAGCTAGAAAGAAAACAGAACCACAGACCCCCAATCCCTGATGAACGAAGGGGAGGAGAAGGGAGCGTTTCCCAGGGATGCAGAGCAAGCACACAGGGAGGGGCCTGGGAAGCAGGAGGGGGCTGCTCAGTCACAATTTTGCTAGGGCCCTGGAATTCAATAAATGGCCTGCTTGGCAGCCGGACTAGACAGCCGTCTCAAATGATGCTTTCCAAAGTGTGGTAGTGCCAAGTGGTACTAGAAGAAGTTAAAAGATACTCATAAAAACGGAAGCAACCAAGACATCCTCCAACATGTAAAGGGAAAACAAACGGTATATCCAGACAATGGAATAATAGTGAATATGTAACAATAAAGGGTGCATTGGGCAAAACCCAAAGAACTACACAACACTAAGTAATAACAATGTATCAATACTGGCTCATCAATTTTAACAAAGTTACCACAACAATGCAAGACATTGGTAATGGGAAACCGGGGGCAGTGAAGGGGGCAGGCGGAGGGGAGAAGGGAACTCTACTACTACCTGCTCAATATTCTATAAACCTAAAACAGCTCTAAAAAATAAAGTCGGGGGCTGGGGGACCAGGGGGCCAGGCGCAGTGGCTCACGCCTGTAGTCCCAGCACTTTGGGAGGCCAAGGCGGGCAGATCACGAGGTCAGGAGATGGAGACCAGCCTGGCCAACATCACGAAATGAGATCTCTACTAAAAATTCAAAAATGCAAAAAAAAAAAAGCCAAGTGTGGGACGGGCACCTGTAATCCCAGCTACCTGAGAGGCTGAAGCAGAACTGCTTGAACCCGGGAGAGGCAGAGGTTGCAGTGAGCTGAGATTGCACCACTGCACTCCAGCCTGGGTGACACTGCAAAACAACATCTCAAAAAAATTAAAATAAAGGCCGGGCATGGTGGCTCACACCTGTAATCCCAGCACTTTGGGAGGCCCAGGCAGGCAGATCTCTTGAGTTCAGGAGTTCGAGACCAGCCTGGTCAACATGGTGAAACCCAGTCTCTACTCAAAATACAAAATGAATTAGCCGGGTGTGGTGACGGGCACCTCTAATCCCAGCTATTCGGGAGACTGAGGTGTGAGAATCACCTGAACCCAGGAGGCAGAGAATGTGGTGAGCCAAGATCACGCTGCTGCACTCCAGCCTGGGGACAGAGCGAGACTCCGTCTCAAAAAACAATTCAACAACAACAACAACAACAAAAAAGTTGGACCAAGCATGGTGGCTCAGGCTTGTAAACCCAGCACTTTGGGAGGCCAAGGCAGGAAGATCACAAGGTCAGGAGTTCGAGACTAGCCTGGGCAACATAGTAAAACCCGTCTCTACTAAAAATACCAAAAAAAAAAAAAAAAAAAAATTAGCCAGATGTGGTGGCGGGCACCTGTAATCCCAGCTACCTGAGAGGCTCAGGCAGGAGAATCACTTGAACCTGGGAGGTAGAGGCTGCAGTGAGCCAAGATTGTGCCATTGCACTCCAGCCTGGGTGACAGAGCAAGACTCCATCTCTAAATAAACGAACGAATGAAAGAATAAAAAAGTCGGCTGCGCATGGTGGCTCATGTCTCTAATCCCTGCACTTTGGGAGGCCGAGGTGGGCAGATCATTTGACCCCAGGAATTTGAGACAGCCTGGGCAACATTTTGAAACCCCATCTCTACCAAAAGTACAAAAATTAGTCTTGGTGTGGCAGCCCATGGTTCGTTCCAGCTACTTAGGAGGCTGACGCAGGAAGATCACCTGAGCCCAGGGAGCTCGAGGCTGCAGTGAGGTGAGATCACACCACTGCCCTCTAGCCTGGGCAATAGAATGAGATCCCATCTCAATAAATAAACAAACAAACAAACAATAAAGCCTACTAATTTTTAAAAGTCCGTATTATAGAAAAACAGGACAATGCAAAATACAGCTAGATACACAGACACACATACAAGTACTTGAGCAGATCTTTAAAATGCTTCCAGCTCTAGTTCATAAAAAGCATGCAACGTTCCCGCCATTTCCTGCCTCTCTCAGGTCTGAAGGCTGAACCTACACCAGTAGATCAATCTCAACTATGGTATTGGACAATGAATCATTTGTTTTGATGGATGATGCTGGGTCACGGGATACCTGGGACAGCTTTAAAGACCTACTAACTAAAATATTTCTCAACCGGCCGGGTGCAGTGGCTCATGCCTGTAATCCTAGCACTTTGGGAGGCCGAGGTGGGCGAATCACCTGAGGTCAGGAGTTCGAGGCCAGCCTGGCCAACATCGTGACACCCTGTCTCTAAATACAAAAATCAGTCGGGCATGGTGTCACATGCCTGTAATCCCAGCTACTCGGGAGACTGAGACAGGAGAATCGCTTGAACCCGGGAGGTGGAAGTTGAAATGAGCCGAGATTGCCCCACTGCACTCCAGCCCTAGACAACAGAGCAAGACTCCGTCTCAATAAATAATGAGGTCTGAAGATCGAGACCATCCTGGCTAACGTGGTGAAACCCTGTCTCTACTAAAAATACAAAAAATTAGCCAGGCGTGGTGACGGGTGCCTGTGGTCCCAGCTACTCAGAATGCTGAGGCAGAATGGCGCGAACCCGGGAGGCGGAGTTTGCAGTGAGCTGAGATTGCGCCACTGCACTCCAGCCTGGGCAACAGAGTGAGACTCCACCTCAAAAAAAGAAAAAAAAAGATGATTTGCTTTTCTCTTATGGAATTCTCTGGGGTGAAGAAATGGTATACAAAATGAACAAATAATTTAAATTGCTGCTTGAAATGAAAGCGACAGTGGCCGAGTACTGCCGCCTACTGGCCACTTGAGAATATTTCATTCTCTTGCCAATTTCCCAAAAAGGTCATTTGTGAAGAGTGGAAGCCAGTCAGCCATGACGTGGACCAGTCAGCATCTTTCTCTGAGACATACAGGGCCTTGCTAAGGCTGCACGGAGGAGGCTCGAAAGTATACCTCACGGAGGTCAGCTAGGGCCTGGGTTCAAACCCAGCTCCTCTACTTCAGAGCTGGGCAACTTTGTTGAAACTTTCTTTTCCTTTTGAGACAGGGTCTTGCTCTGTCACCCAGGCTAGAGTGCAGTGGCTGATCACAGCTCACTGCAACCTTGAACTTTTGGGCTCAAAGGATCTTCTCACCTCTGCCTCCTGAGTAGCTGGAACTACAGGCATGCCTGGTTAATTTTTTAATTTTTTGTGGAGATGGGGTCTCACTTTGTTGTCTAGGCTGCCTTGCTGAAATTGTCAAGTCTCAGTTTCCTAAGTCATAAAATGGGGATTAAACTAATACCTGATGACCCAGGACTGAAACCCACATAAAATGCCCAGAACACAGCAAGTGCTCAAGAAACACAAGCAGTTGAACTCCTCCCGGCCCCAGAGCTCAGCAGGGCACGCCAGTCACTCACCGGCGCATATGGGGGGCTGTACTCTCTGTACTTGCGGTGCCCTTTCTCACTGGGGCTGAAATCCGAGTCATCTGAGAAGTCAGAGAAGTCATCGCTAGAAGAAGCATGGCGCTGTAATGACAGGGGAAGAAGACTCAGCAACCCTGCTGCAGGCGGGCCACTCAGGCGCAGTCAGCCTCAGGACAAGCTATGCCGACATGTGCCCCAGGGCTCTGTGCTTCACCTGAAACACTTCACCTGGGGCACTTAGTGGCAACGGAGCATAAGCTACCAACTCTTAAAAAAGGCCTTTATCCAATTTGAGATAAGCAAAGGCATTAAGAGTGCCCTCTGGGGCGGAGAGCAAAAGCTCAGCCCCTGGGGCTCTCAGCCAGGCCCGATGCCAGGCAGTGGCAGTCCCAGTGAATCCTGGACCTACTTTGTGCTTGGATTTCCTCCTCTTCTTGGACCTCCTTTTCTCTTTCTCCCGCTCTTTCTTCCGTTTCCGCTTCAGTCTCCTGTGGGACTTCTCCTCGTCCGAATCACTGTGATGCTTCTCCCCCTTTTCTTTCCGGCTTCTCTCAGGCCCTCCGGAGGTATCCTGGGTCTCCTCTGCCCCATCATCTTCCAATTCGCCTTCTTCCAACTCTCCATCTTCCCTACAAATGAACCCCAAAGCCACCATGAACACAGGGTTTGAGAGGAGGCCTCCTAGGGCTCTGGGCTGGCCAAGGCTGACAAGAACCGAGGGCCTGACTACTGTGAGCAAGGTGAGACCCTGGGAGGACACAGGGGTCATGGCCTCTTGTTCCATCCCTTATCCTCCCCCTGAAAGAACTGTACTTGCTCCAGTCTAACCTGGCTCGGGGAGGGGTAGGAGTTTAAGGGCATTACCACTAACACCGGGACACATCTACGTCAGATTTCCCAACAGGACTAGTGTCCTTAGAAGAAGAAACCGACAAGGTGCTGTGGTCACATAAGAGCCCCAACTTGGGGATTCACAATGCTTAACACTGCAGAACTTCCAGGAAGCCCCACAGTCTAGAAACCCACACAGCTCTGCTGTGAAGCACTTAGGGCACTATCTAAACCTCGCTTGACCACAGAAGTGCCTCTCCCAGAGAGCACAGACCCGCATCCCCTCCCTCTCAGGCCCAGGATCACCTGCTGGGCTCCGGGCCCCAGGCAGCTGGGCATCAGTGCCACCTGAGGCTGAGGGCGGTGGCTGTACACCGTGGAGAGGGCCTTGGTTCTGAACCAGGGGTGGCCCCAAGCTACCTGGGACCCACCCACAGGCAGGCCTGGGCTGTGGCCTGAAAACCCTCAAAGTACTTTATTACAAAAGCCCCATGAGAACCGCTGGAAACAGGCTCAGAGTCACAGGTCACCAGGTCTGACCCACCCTCATCAGTCCCACATCTCTGGGCTGGAGGCAAGCAAACACTGAGCAGCTGGAGGAGGGGCACGGATCCCAGGCCCTCCTGAGGACCTCACCTGATACCAGCCCTGCTTTCTCTCCCTCCTCTGACTCACCTGCAGGTACTGGGAACCCCTTCTGGCTCCCCATCCTATACTCTTCCAATTCCCCCATGTCATCCCAATCCCCAGGACTTTAAAAGTGCTCTCCAAACATGACACTGCCCAGCGGACATTCTGTATATGTAAATATCTACGGGGTGAGGTAGGAGTGAGGGAAGAAATTGGGTTCAGGAGGGGGCAGCTGGAAAACAAATCCAGTTTTTGAGCCAAACCCACAGACACAGTGTTCACAAGTACAGGAGTTGGTAAAGGAAAAAAACAATTTTTTTGAATAATTTTAAAAAGTTCCCAAAGTTCCCCACGAATGACCACAAAAAGGCTTGCGTGAGAGCCTCCAACTCCTTCCGTCTCAATTAACTAGGACACAAAGAGAAGGGATGTAAGGAGGAAACGTCACGAGCCCAGGCCCCAAAAGGTTAGCCACAAATGGAGCTACCTCTGCGGAAAGGCCTGCAGCTGCCCAGGCAGGAGCCAGTGCATTAGGCGTGCTTGCCTGAAGGTTCCAGCGCATGCGGCAGATTCCTCCCAGGACCCTCCACAGTCCTTTCACTTGTGTCCTTCCCTTTGTGTGCCTCAGGACTGCTACCCAAACATCAAGGAGCTCCTTAAGAGGGGCTTTTTCTATGAACTCTCATTCCCAGTTCAAAGGGGATGGGTTCTATTTCAAACCCAAGTGGCCCAGCCCCACAGATACTCCTGGGCAGAGGTCAAGGGCAGTTCTCGAAACAGAATGCAAGACACAAAACTCTCTCTGCTGCTTCAAAGGCAACAACACAGATGACGTGACCCACGTGCTCCTCGTGTTGCTTCCCTGACTAGCAAACTTGGGATGGGGCGGGATGGGGCGGGGCGGGGCGGGGGCTCAGGCTGCAGTCCTGACAAGGGAGGCGCCTTCCCGCTGGGGTGCGGCCCACAGAAACCAGGCCTCACCCACACTGAAAGGGCCACATGACTGGGAAAACTGGTTTTGTCCCAAGGGAGAAGCTGTTACTCAGTGACATGGCAAACTTCCCGCCGCCGGGAGCCGTGCAGACACTGTGAAGTGGCACCCTGATGGGAATACTGGGGGCGGGCCAGGGCCACACCTCAAGAGAAACTCAGGGAGAGACAGACAGACTGAGCGGGAGAAGGCCTGGGACAGACTGGAGCTGTACATGCTGGGGTTTCACAAAGAAAAGCTAAGAACAACATTACTCTCGACACTTAAGTGTAGAAGGCATAAAGTTGAGAGGCACATGATCACCATCCAGGTCACTAATATTTTAAACGCCAAATCTGTGCCAGGTTACTTGACTACCTCCTTTTCTGCACTGTCCTTGCAGGAAAAAAGATAAAAATGACAACACACTTGGTCCACAAGGCAGGTGCATAATCATCATCAGGGCTGGGTCAGCTGAGCCAGAGTGGGTGGCAGCCTCAGCACACCTCCCTTATGTCCAACACTGCCGCACGGCAGGCGACAGTCTTGCCCATGGTCAGCTGAGGCCTCCTTCCCTGTCTCGATGCTACCCACTGGCTCAGACGAAGGTACGGGCTACTCTACATCTAACACCTGCGGGTAGAGGACAAAAGACCATCCAAGGAACTCCAAGAGCCTTAACCATCGTCCACCAGAATGATTCTAGAAAGGAATCACCAAGGTAGAGAAGCACAGCATTCAAATCCATCCTGCAAAGACCTGAGCCAAAGAGGGATTCTGCACACTATTGGTATCAACAGCTCCAGGCACATCTGGGCTCAAAAGAGAATCAACCATACAACTTTTCACAAAACAGGCAATGGCTACTTGAAACTCTGTTTCCCTAGAGTTGAGAGAGGCAGACAAATACACAGGACTTTTTGTTAAATTGCTGCTGGTTGATGAAGGGGCACTGAGACGGCGACAATAAACAGATCGCTGCATTCTCAGGGCCATCCTGCCATGTCACACCCTCAAAGCCCCTCCAAGCCCTGGGCTAACCTCCACCCACAGTCACCTCAGGGGGTCCCCCCTCCCAACACCCGAGATGCCCTCCCAGCTAAATGTCCTGCGTGAATACGAGGTCTTGACTATAATTTTCAGACTCTGTTCAACAGAAAGCAAAAAGAAAGGAAGTCAAGCCAACTGGGAATCCCGTGTGCCACCGGCGCAACAGCACAAAGGCGGTCTCCACAAAACAGCAACCAGGTTTCAGCGATGCCACTTAACAGACTGCCGGCAAAATCCGTGTCAGAGTGGGATTAAATACCGAGGGAACATGCTTAATAGACCTTGACATAATCCCCCAAGAAAAGTGGGGGAAGCCCCACCGCGCTAATCATTTCAATCTAGACCTGCCAAACTCTCTTGAGACGAGCAAGCAGAAGAAAAGCCTGCCGCGGCGGCCTGTGCAGGGAGCACTCTATTCCCAGAGCCTGTATTGGCAACGCCTGACATGGCTGCACTCAGTCCACTGCTAGAGCCCTCAGGGACAGGAAAGCAACCACCCTGGGAGACCGACTTGGAACTGGCCCCCACGAGGAAATGGGAAGAGGCCAACGCCCTGCCTTGAGCCAGTCCTGCCTCGTACCTCCTGGACAAAGCTCCCGGGCATTTCAGTTTCCATTTTCAGAGCTGGCTGCTCCTCTCCCTGGGCCAAAGAACAGATCTGGATGCCCACTCTAAGGAACAGGCCGACTCCACAGGGCCCACAAGCATGCTGGGTTCAGCATACACCATGGACTTGGCAAAAACAGTGCTTGGTAAAGATATTTCATGTCCAGACCGGGTGTGGTGGCTCATGCCTGTAATCCTAGCACTTCGGGAGGCCAAAGCAGGCGGATCACTTGAGGTCAGGAATTCGAGACCAGCCTGGCCAACACAGCAAAACCCTGTCTCTACCAGTAATACAAAAATTAGCTGGGTGTGATGGTGGGCGCCTGTAATCCCATCTACTCAGGAGGCTGAGGCACAAGAACTTGATCCTAGCACTCTTTCTTTCTTTCTTTTTTTTTTTTTTTTTTTTTTTTGAGACGGAGTCTTGCTCTGTCTCTCAGGCAGTGGCCGGCTCTCAGCTCACTGCAAGCTCTGCCTCCCAGGCTTACGCCATTCTACTGCCTCAGCCTCCCGAGTAGCTGGGACTACAGGCACCTGCCACCTCGCCCGGCTAGGTTTTTTTTTTTTTTTTGGTATTTTTTAGTAGAGACGGGGGTTTCACCGTGTTAGCCAGGATAGTCTCGATCTCCTGACCTCGTGATCCGCCCGTCTCGGCCTCCCAAAGTGCTGGGATTACAGGCTTGAGCCACCGCGCCCAGCCAGAGGCACAAGAACTTGAACATGGGAGGCAGAGACTGCAGTAAGCCGAGATCGTGCCATTGTACTCCAGCTTGGGAGACAGAGTGAAACTGTGTCTCAAAAAAAAACAAAACCAAAAACCAAAACTGTAATCCCAGCACTTTGGGAGGCCAAGGCAGGCAGATCACCCGACGTCAGGAGTTCCAGACTAGCCTTGTCAACATTGCGAAACTCCAGCTCTACTAAGAATGCAAAAATTAGACCAGCGAGGTGGCGGATGCCTATAGTCCCAGCTACTCAGGAGGCTGAGGCAGAATTGCTCGAACCTGGGAGGCGGAGGTTGCAGTGAGCCAAGATCGCGTCACTGCACTCCAGCCTAGGTGACAGAGCTAGAGACTCGGTTTCAAAAAACAAAACAAAAGATATTTCATGTCCAAAGTAGACATGATATTTCAAAGGAGATATTTCATACTGCCTTATCCAGCAGCCTACACATCTGGGCCTCATGCTCCTTTCTGCAGACCAAGTAACTCAACCAGCTCCACCTCTTCTCTAGAGTATGCTCTTAGTCCATAACCTGAGCCTTGCTTTTCTGATCTACTGAATGGGATAACAGCAGCACCTATCTCAAGGGTTGTGAAGGTTAAATGAGATAATAGGCATAAAGCAATTGACATGAGGGACAGGCACAAAGGAAGGAGCAGCTGTTAGTTGTAAGAACCAGCTAGCATGAGGACTCCTCTCCACAGAAAGCCCTAACTGGCTGGAATGCTGACTTCGAAGTATGTTTTCTATAAGAAAGCTACAACCAGGGCCGGGCACGGTGGTTCACGCCTGTAATCCCAGCACTTTGGGAAGCCGCAGTGGACGGATCACCTGAGGTCGGGAGTTCGAGACCAGCCTGACCAACATGGAGAAACCCCATCTCTACTCAAAATATAAAATTAGCTGGGCATTGTAGCAGACACCTGTAATCCCAGCTACTCAGGAGGCCGAGGCAGGAGAATCGCTTGAACCTGAAGAGGCGGAGGTTGCAGTGAGCCAAGATCACACCACTGCACTCCAGCCTGGGGGACAAGAACGAAACTCCATCTCAAAAAAAAAAAAAAGAAAAGAAGAAAGCTACAGCCAGCTCTCCCTGACGGACACTGCTGACTGCTGGTCAACAAGTTCTTTTTACTTGGTCACAACCACACATACACTGTTCTCCCAACTCATCCTGCTGACAAAACTGACAAAAGCGACATTTCCCCTTCCTCAGCTCTAATCTAGGCAGTACCAGAAGCCACCAAGTGGCTAATCAAGACAAAAAGACGTAGGGAGAGCTGAGCCCCAGGAAGGAACAAAGGCTTCTTACAGAAATGAAGCTTGGCAACATGGCAGCTCTCTAGACAAGAGGGTTGGACGAAAGCTGAAAGGGGCCCAGGGTTTGTGGATCAACCTGGTTTACAAGAGTGAAAAAAAAAAAAAAGGCAAAGTACAACACAAAAGATGGAAACTCATGGAACAGCGGCTGTTACCTTAAGATCATGAGAGCCCTTGATAAGAGGCGGCTAGGTTAATGTGAAGGTCAGGGTTATGATCATTAACTGCCCAGACTCTCAACAAATTGCCTGGGTAGGCTCTGAATGACCCATTAACTAGGGACAAAATTACAAAAATTACAAGGAGGTGCCGCCTCTTCAAATGTTTAACAACCAGCCTAAACGCAGAAGTCCAGGATCCCCAAGTGCAATTCTGCAGCACAGTCGTTTACTAGGAGTGAAGGCGCAGGGCCTTTCCTTTAGAAATTCAGCTCAGGGCTCATGCCTAAGAAAGGCCCCAGAGACCTTCCCTTGAGTTAGGATGTAATGAAGCAGCCACAGGGGAAACCTCACTGAGGGATTTTCAGAGCCAGGAAATTCTTGAAATAAACCTCTGGGTCTTGCACATGCTTTTCAGTGTCCTTACTACCTAGGTTCATCAACCAGAAACCAAGAACAAATGTGCTCTGTGTCTCCTTTTCCTCAACATTCTCGGGTGTCATCATAGCGTGCTCTGTGACATCATTCCATTTCCATGGTAATGTGCCCACGCCACAGCAACCACCCAAGTGAGGCACAAAACTGGCGAAGAGAAGTCATCTGTACCCTGCACCCCACACTCTCACTTCAACATAAGACAGTCTACCTATCCACTGCTGGCATCCAGATACGAAGACACCTACTGGTGGATGTGACCATAGGAGAAACTGGAGCCAAGTGAACCCAGCTCGGGTATTTGAGATACTGTTAATTTTGTTAGGAATGAGTTTTGTAGTAAGGTTTTTGGTTTTGTTTAATTTTATTTTCTTTTGAGACAGAGTCTTATTCTGTCGCTCAGGCTGGAGTGCACTGGCATGATCTCGGCTCACTGCAACCTCCGCCTCCTGGCTTCCAGTGACTCTTGTTCCTCAGCCTCCCAAGTAGCTGGGATTACAGGACCTGCCACCGCGCCCAGCTAATTTGTGTGTTTTTAGTAGAAGCCAGGTTTTGCCATGTTGGCCAGGCTGGTCTCGAACTCCTGACCTCAGGTGATCCGCCTGTCTCAGCCTCCCAAAGTGCTGGGATTACAAGTGTGAGCCAACATGCCCGGCCTGTAGTTATGTTTTTAAATGATCATAAAGTTAGAGATTCATACTGAAGAATCTACAGGTATAGGCCAAGCACAGTGGCTCATGCCTGTAATTCCAGCATTTTCGGAGGCCAACGCAGGCAGATCACTTGAGCCCAAGAATTTGAGACCAGCCTGGGCAACATGAGGAAACCCCATCTCTACAAAAAAATACAAAAATTAGCCTGGCAGCATGCGCTTGTAGTCCTGGCTACTCAGGAGGCTAAGGCAAGAGGATCGATTGAGCCAGGAGGTCGAGGCTGCAGTGAGCTAAGACTGTACCACTGCACTCCAGCCTGGGCAACAGAGTGAGTCCCTGTCAGACTGCTTGAGCCCAGGAGTTAGAGACCAGCCTGAGCAACACAGTGAGACTCCGTCACTACAACTAATTTAAAGACAGGGTCTCTCTATGCTGCCCAGGTTGGTCTTGAACTCTTGGACTAAAGCCTGCCTTGGCCTTCTCCTGCCTTGGCCTCCCAAAGTTCTGGGATTAGAGGCATAAGCCATTGCACCCAGCCTCTATGAATAATTATTAAAAAATTTTTTTCCATAATAAAAGGTTAAGAAAGAAAAAAGAAGTTCCAGCCAGGCACGGTGGCTCATGCCTGTAATCCCAGCACTTTGGGAAGCCAAGGCGGGCGGATCACCTGAGGTCAGGAGTTCGAGACCAGCCTGACCAACATGGTGAAATCCCATCTTTACTAAAAATACAAAAATTGGCTGGGCATGGGGACACATGCCTGTAGTTCCAGCTACTAGGGAAGCTGAAGCAGGAGAATCACTTGAACCTGGGGAGGCAGAGGTTGCAATGAGCGGAGATCGCACCACTGCACTCCAGCCCAGGCAACAGAGCGAGACTCCGCCTCCAAAAAAAAAAAAAAAAAATTAGCTGGGCATGGTGGCACACACCTGTAGTCCCAGCTATTTGGGAGACCGAGGCAGGAGAATCACTTGAACCCAGGAGGTGGAGGTTGCAGTGAGCTGAGACTGCACCATTACACTCCAGCCTGGGAGACAGAGTGAGACTTCATCTCAAAAAAAAAAGGAAAAGAAAACAAAAAAGAATTTCCAAGTGGGACAACTCAGCAACGTGAGGAGCGGCTGCAAGGTCCCCAAGCAGTTATTTAATAATTTCCCAGCAGAGAGCTGGAATCTGGGCTTGGGGCCTCCACACTCCTCGCCAAGGCCTCAACTGAGGCTCAGGGACAGGAAGGAATTTGCCCATGGGGTCACAGCAGGAAGAAGCAGAACTAGAAATTAAGTTGAGTACTTTTGGATGCAAAGACCAGCTTTTAACTTCTACAAATTATCTGACAACTACAAATTACGTCAAAAAGAGTACTTTGCTAAACAGGTCAACTGACAAAACAACGCCCACCCTGAAATGTATAATCGAGTGGGGAAAAATAAGATATACATACATAAAACAGACTTCATGAATCAGTATTCCAAGAAATGCCAGAATGAGGCACCAAGACTTTGGGCAGATTTCTTAAACATTCTGCACCCCAGTCTCCTTAACTGTGCAGCACAGGCAACCATGGAGTCCCCAGGATGGTGTCATGCGAGAATCCCATGAGGCCATGTAACGCAAGCACTTAGCAGCAACCTCCCCCAGAATAAACACTTAGGAGTAAAACCTACCCAAACGCAAAGACACAAGGCCGACACGGTCCTTCCAATATCAAATGAAGGAAATGGTAGCATTTCAAAAACCTAACCAAAGACACCCAGATAGAGAATAAGGGCTCATGGAAAGACTGAAGGAATTCTGGCAAAAAAAAAAAAAAAAAGGACTCATCCCAACACAAAGAGAAAGCAATATAAATCCCAGGGAGTGAAATTCCAAAGTCCCCTAACATGAAAGGAATGCCTTCGCCCCCAAGTGTGCAGCATCTACTCTGGGGTTTGTCCAAGCACGCAAACCTCTTAGAACACTTCTGCAAAGCTCCAAACAGGCTGACCATGAAAACACCCAGCCTGCTAGAGGAAGCTTGTGGAGACAAAGATGCCATTTTCTTTGCCTTAGTATCTATTCTTCCACTCCCACAAGCTCTGAAAATTGGCATTCTTGAGCAAAGGTATCTATCCCTCAGAATCAAGTTACTCCTGGCGGACGAACCTCTGGAATTTGCTTCTCAGCAATGAAGAGTTTTCTAACCACCTTCTCATGCCAACGAAGCTTCAGATGGTTTAAAGCTGCAAAGATCATGGTTTTCATCGGAAGATGAAACCTCTATTAGAAATTAGAAACCTCTAATTTCTATTACTTCAGAGGAGAAAGTCTAACAATTTAACTTATGAACTAAGAGTTCTCCTTGTTTATAATTTTTTATTTATTTACTTTTACACAGGTTCTCGCTCTGTCACTCAGGCTGGAGTGCAGTGGCGTGATCATGGCTCAATGCAGCCTTGACCTCCTGAGCTCAAGCAATCCTCCCACCTCAGCCTCCCAAGTAGATGGGACTACAAGCATGTGCCACCAGGCCCAGCTAATTTTTGTAGAGATGGGGTTTCATGCCAGGCACAGTGGCTCATGCCTATAATCTCAGCATTTCAGGAGGATAAGGCAGGCAGATCACTTGAGATGAGGAGTTCAAGACCATCCTGGCCAACATGGTAAAAACACCATCTCCACTAAAAATACAAAAATTAGCCCGGTGTGATGGCATACGCCTGTGGTCCCAGCTACTCAGGAGGCTGAGGTAGGAGAATCACTTGAATCCAGGAGGCGGAGGCTGCAGTGAGCCAAGACTGTGCCACTGCACTCCAGCCTGGGCATCAGAGCAAGATTTCGTCTTAAAAAATACATAAAAATAAAAATAAACAAATAAATAAGAGATCTGGGCCTAAGACTCTTGAGATTTGTTCATACATCACCTAAAGAATTTCTTGGCTTGGTGCAGTGGCTCACGCCTATAATCCTAGCACTTTGGGAGGCTGAGACAGGTGGATCACCTGAGGTCAGGAGTTCAAGACAAGCCTGGCCAACATGGTAAAATCCCATCTCTACTAAAAATACAAAAATTAGCTGGGGGTGGTGGCGCACACCTGTTATTCCCAACTACTCAGGAGGCTAAGGCAGGAGAATCGCTTGAACCCAGAGGCAGAGGTTGCAGTGAGCTGAGATCATGCCATTGCACTCCACCTGGGTGACAGAGTAAGATTCTGTCTAAAAAAATAATAATAATTTCTCAACTACAATTATCTACATACAACCTATTTGTTAATTTCTAGTCACCTGTGGGTTCCTCAAGGGCAGACAAGAATGAGGTTCACAGTAATCCCACGTTTCCAACGGCCCAGCACAGGGCCAGGTACAGATTGGGTGCATGCTCAGTGCATATTCTACATGATGTAGCAATCTCAGCTTTCATACCCTTTTGGTCAATTTCATCAATAGAAACAGTAACAAATTTCCAAGAAACCTTTTTCAGCAACCTATCACTTAAAACTTTGACACAAACTCAAATGAGTGTTTATCAAGGGTTTCCAAATAAGCTTGAAAGTGATGGATGCATGGACTGACACGGACTGAACAGAGGAGACAGGCCCTGCCTCGGATGCAGCCCGCCTTGTGTGGCCCACAGGTTTCAGTTACTCTGACTGCTCTCGTTCCCTGTGGAGTGGCAGGGCCTGCCTGGAATCCCAAGGAAACCTAAGCCCTGGTGTCTGTTAGGAAAATGAGGAGGGCAACAATCCAAGCCACCTGCAACAGACTTTTGGCCAAGTGACACTAGTGTCTGGGCCCAGCTCCCTCGGTTAGGCCATAGCAGGGATGTGATGGCCATGATCCACTTCCACATGGGGACTCAAGAAGTCTCCAGTTACTTCTAATGAATGAAAATCCCTTCCATTTAAGAGGGTTTAAAAGCCTAGGCTTGGGCCTCTATATTCACTGGAAGGAGTGGAACGTAGGGAGGATGGAGCCACAGTAGACTGAGGAAGGAGTAACACCCCCACCCTCTCGAGGGCCAACTTTAATGGAAGCTCTATATTCCCTCCTCATTCCCTCCCACCACAAAAATAATGACAATGGCTGCTGTGCTGGCATACCAGACAGTGCATACCATACCGCGTGGTGGGCAGCAACTTTCTACTCAACTCTGCTGCTGTAGCGTAGAAGCAGCCACTGATGATATAAATGAATGAGTATGGCTGTGTGCCAGTAAACTTTACCTACTGGCCAGGCGCGGTGGCTCACACCTGTAATCCCAGAACTTTGGGAGGCCAAGGAGGGTGAATCACTTGAGGTCACGAGTTCAAGACCAGTCTGCCCAACATGGTGAAACCCCGTCTCTACTAAAAACACAAAAATTAGCTGAGCGTGGTGGTGTGCACCTGTAATCCCAGCCTCAGGAGACTGAAGCAGGAGAATCCCTTGAATCAGGAGGCAAAGGTTGCAGTGAGCCGAGATCGTGCCACTGCACTCCAGCCTGGGTGACAAAGCAAGACTCTTGTCTCAAAACAACACAAACAAACAAACAAACAAAAAAAACTTTACCTACAAAAACAGGCTGGGTGGGCTGGCTTTGGCCCAAGAATCATAGTTTGCCGACCCCTAGCCTGGATGCAACAGCTTTCACACTTTTTGACACTGAACCACATCTGCTTCTTTGCATTTCACCCAAACAAAAGTGTCCAGAAGCCACACTTAAATGCATTATGCTTTTCCTTTCCTCTTCCATTTCCTTGTTTTTCCAATGCAGAAGAAAAAAATCAATAATTGGACTTCATATCCCACTAGTGGCTATACCCTGCAGTCTGAAAAATACCATACCAGATCCACCACAGTATAATGGTATGTATAGTATACAGATGGGGTCTGAATACCAGCCGCCCAGGGTTCTAACTCTGCCTGCAGCACGCACTTGCTTTGTGACCTGGGACAAGTGACTTCGCCTCTCTGTTTCAGTTTCTCCTCAAAGGGCAAGGGTAAAGGTTAAATGAGCTAACGCATGAGAAGCACTCAGAAGGGCCCAGGCAGGTAATCTTTGACCTTCAGGTCAATTGCGCACAAATGGCACCGTCACCCCTTTGGAAAGACAAAGACACTGACTTAGGAGATGAACTCAAGAATCACATCCAGTTTGCCTGACTTCCCCAACCACAGCTGTCCATCACCCATCACTGTCAGCAGAGGGCCAATCCCATGTGGAGAGAACACAGCAGTACCCAGGCAGACATGGTAGCTTATACCTGTAATCCCAGCACTTTGGGAGGCTGAGGTGGAAGGATCATTGAAGCCAAGAGTTCCAGGCTGCAGTGAGCTATTAATACTATGAGGTGCCACTGCATTTCATTTCAGCCTGGGCGACAGCAAAACCCTGTCTCAATAAGAGAAAAAACAAAGCTTTTGGCTCTGGACTTCACTCTGTCCTTTCTGGGATGACTGACAGGCATGACCGGGAACCTGATGGGCCTGCCTGTGATCTAGTCACTGAGCCTAACCTGCAAATTAATTGTTAAGGCATCTGCTTTGCAAGTGGGTATTAGTGAGCTGCAGCAGCAGCAGCAACCCTTTATTGTGGTCAGAAACTGCAGAAGGTAGGCCAGACACACGGGAAGGGAATATGAGGCTTGGTAAAGGCAGTAACACCCCTAGCCTGACTTATAAAGTCTTCAGGATAGAAGGGTTCTTTGCACACTCAGAAAACTTTTCTGCTCCAAGAAAAGCCGGGGAGGAGCTTAGTTACTGAATGAACAAAACCTTATCTGACTCAGCCAGATCCCAAAGGAGTGAAGAATCCTGGAGCTGGATGAGACCTTGCTCATTCCTCTCTGGAGAAAGTAAAGGACTTGCGTAGGGAAACTGACTAGTTTGCAGTGGTGTGAGATTCTAGATCCCTGGCTTCCCAGTTCTCAGAAGCCCTACCAAGACTGCAGCACTGACTCGGATTCTAATTGCAAAAAGATGAACACAGGAGGTACAGTAAGCGTAAGCTCCAGACAGTATGACCATTTGAGCATCTATAAAAAGACACTGAGCAAGCAAGCAATGTCTTAAGATGGCTTCCACTTAGTGTCAACCCCAATCGGCTCCCTGCGATTAAACAAGCTGACCAGAACCCTAAGAGGTGAAAGATAAATGCGCTTCCTTCAAAAACAGATGCTCTTACTTCTGTTTACACACTGACTGTAACAGTTCTGTTTCAAATTCTTCTCTAGTAGGGAAAGCAGATTCACTAAATGCTGGTATTGTGTGGGTGTCCCCAAATGCACCCATTTGACCACAAGGACCCTGAGAAGTGGGCATTTTATCCTCGATGCCTACTGCACACTGCCGGGGAGGAGCCAGGTCTGAACAGTTTTATCTGGCTCCAAAGTCCACAGTCTTCCTCCACATCCTGTTGCCACCTCCGACATTCAAAAAGATGTCACCACTTGCCTGACAAACAGGGCACTGAGTCACCTATTCACACAGATGCGAAATGGCAAAAAAATACACACGAGAGAGATCCTTTAGGCAGACCAGTTTGGCCAGAAGCAGCAAACTATGCTCTCAGCAAATAATCCTGTGTTCTGTTAAGAAAAACAACAGAAAAAGTAACAGGACACAACTAAATCTAGCACTAAGAGACCATATCTTCATTTTTGTCAACAACTATTAAGAGTCACCCCAACGGGTGATGTGCCAGAAATCTATTTAAAAACTGCCCATCTCACCTCATTACATCACCAGCGAAACCACACACAATGTCTTCAAAACTGCATCTGCATTAACTTCTAAAATCAAAAGCGTCCACGCAGCAAAGACTAGGCCAAGAAACTGGCAAAGTCAAACCCATGAAGTTTGGCTCCCCCTAAACAATCTCATTTTTACCTTAACTTATCCCCATGAACTTGATATGCCACCCAGACAAACTGGCAGCTTTTCCATCCTATTAGGTTTTAATTATGAAACTGGCTTCAAACCATATATTCAGAAAGGAGTCCCTCCACCAATAAGGCTGCTCCTACAGTCCCTGATCTGCTGAATAAATACCAATTGCCAGAAATCTCAGGAGTCATCCTTTTTTCTCAGCTGTGCTCCCAAGGTACAGGTTAAGCGCCTTGCTCAATTCAGCTACTTTGCTTGCTATTTGCTCTGTCACTCAACCTCCCCGCGTGAATCGGACCCAGTTGCTCTGGCACTAGAATTACCGTTTGTGGGGACCAAAATTAGGTTCTCTAGAATCTGGTTTGACTTGATAGCTATCCATGGAGACTTGGAAATAGTTCCATTAGCAATTTTCACCACAGAGGTATTTATTGTAACTGGATCTGACCTCTATGGAGAGATGTTTCTAGAGGCCTGATAGCCATAAGCCATAAAAACGTAACAAAAGGAAGTGGACCCTCAGACAGCCATTTCTCTCCCATTATGGAAGAAGGTAAAAGATCTAAGAGCAAGAAGCAGAGGTGGAAGCACCGTTAAATAAATTACTAAGCAAGTCCAACATGAAATAGCTCTACATTCAACTATATGGAAACACAAGAGTCAAAACCGTTCATCTTAAATTTGCCAGGCAGTTGAACAGCCAGGTCCACAGGTACAAAATAATTTTCCCTTGGGATCAGCCTTCCTGGCTGTGGAAAAACCACAGTAGTGGCTAAAATAGCTGGCTCTACTTAGAGAAAACTATGGCTTATAAAGAAATCAAAAATTTAAACCTTCAGAGCAGAACAAAATTGTACCTGGGGGAGAGGACAGGCTGTGAATTACTCCTTTTGGGGAATCACATTTTTTTTTTCTTTTAAAGAGCAAATTTGAGAGGAATTAAAAAAATAAAGGGGCTTTATGACCAGAACATCCATATTTCCATGGTCACAACCGACTTTTTCTAGACTTTGATTTGCTTTTAAGTTAAATCTCTCACCCAGAGAAAATAAAAATGTAAAAAGTTTTAAGTGTATAATAAGATTGGTTGTTAAATCAGGGATTCTGAGTGAAACCCTTTTCTTTCTTTTTTTTTGCAACATCCATTAATTTGATTTTTAACTAATACTGGTACATCAGTTTGGGGGGAAAAAAAGGCAGTACTGTGACATTTCAAAAACAAAGATTAACCAAACAGTTTTTGACTTAATTACTGGGGCTTCCCGGGATGAGATTCCTTTGAGAACAGAAAACAATAAACCCTTGTGCTGATATGCCTGTGAGTTTTTTAAATGCTTGGGGAAATAGCTTCAAATTCACTGAATGATTGCTAAAAATTTCACTTAAAAAATATCTCATTTCCTTAACGTTTCTTTTTAAAAGTCAATTTAAATAAGCAACTTAGTAGCCTTTGGAACTTGGGTCATCACTCATCCAGTTTCTGTTCTCAGCTCCTGGAGAAGGAATTTTATAAAGGATGGGAAACTTCAAATAAATGCAATTCATTTGAGGCTGACCCAGTGCCCTGGATAATGTGTTTGTTCGGTTTGTGCTTCAGACATTTTTTGCAGGATACCGTGGAGTTTGGAGATTTCTTCCTCCCATAACTGATTTTACATACCTAGGATCACCACTCCATGGCAGTTGTGAACATATTAAGAGGAAGAAAACAAGTGGCCTACTAAATTGCTGTTTCCTCATCTACATGTGCATGACCTTTTTTCCTTTTAAGAAGGAAAAAAAGGAAATGGTTCTTTTGGAGAGGGACAGGGTTCTCTCTCAAAGTATGTCAGGGATCAAAAGTGGGAAAGAGGGAAAATGCAACTTCAACGTGTTTTGTCTTTTAACGGAACTTATGCTTGTAAAACACATCAGAAGTACGGTGTTTGGTTCTGCAAGTCATTTCTGTTTCTGTTTTTTCCTTGTTACGTGTAGGCCGGGGGGACTGGGGGCTGGAGGAGGTGTTCCCTCCAACATGACTGGGCGTGTAACACGTTTGCATCAACTTTTCACAGTCAGACATGTGCTTTCGAACAAAGGAGCAGTGGAGACGGGCAGAGATAGGGGCTTGACACAGTTTACAGATTTTGTGCTTCGACAGTACTTTACAAATGACTTGCTCAATTTTAACGTCCATCACCACAAGAGACATTGGAGTAAAATGAGAAAATTGGAGCTACTTGAACCAATCTTTTTTGGGGGGCAGGAAGGGAGGGAAACCATTAACTTGAATACATGTATCATAAATCAAATTCAGTAAGCTTGTCTCCTACAAATGGACTTGAAGTATCCACTCTCTTCAGAGATGAAGGCTGGAGACAAAGCAATGAATTGAAATGGAAAGAGGGATGCCAAGAGTCTGAAAACATACGGGCCTTTTACATCGATTTTTGTCATGTTACAGTAACACGCTTTTTTTTTTTTTGAGAAAACTGTGTACGTAAAATTTTAAAAATTAAACATTGAAAGGATGTGCAAGTCTAAAAGGGCTCAACAGGGTTAGAATCCTGATTCGAACATATCAACTCACTCTCTCAAGCATCACTTTGCTCTAAAGGCGAGGAGGAAGGCAGGCAGGAAAGGGAGAAAAAGAGGGAGATCATTGAATTACTCAATAAAAGAGGCTACTTACCATCCCAACCCATTGTAAGACATACACTTCTGACAAAAGAGAACTCCTTAGAGGTCGAATAAAGCGTGTAAGCACCTTTGAGTAATGCACCTGCCCCCGGAGAGGGGGCCCGGAAGCCCAACGAGGGCTTTGCGAACAGACCTTTGCTAATCTGTTTATTTCCTTGAACTGGAGTCGGGCTGCGATGGGCTGCGATTCCCAGAACGATACATTTAATTAGAACAAAACAGAAAAAAACAAATGTTGTAAAAAGCTCACCAAACTGCTGCACTTGTGTCTCTGAATGTGGGTGGCATTTCTTTTAAAAGGCAAAGTATGGTCTGTGAAGGAGAAAGGGGAAAGGGGAGGTGGGAGTGGGGAGAAGGGGCCGTAGACCCTGGCAGGGGAAGCCCTGGCTGAGACCCCCGGCTAAGGGAGGGTCCTCAGCAGCTCCCCAGCCAAGGCTGCGGCGGGGTAGCCATCTGTCCAGCGCCTTCTTTTCCCCTCTCCACCCCCACTCCAAGACTCGCTTTCCTGCCGGCTGAAACCCACCGTCCGTGTCCAAATCTACTCTCCAGCCGCCTCTTCTCCTGCCCCACTAGGAAACAGTGGGCGAACCCTGCACCCCAACTCCTTCTGCTCGAGCAGGGGAAGGAAACGGGGCCCCAACCTCGCCCTGAAACGCGCGGGGCTGACCCCATTATCACCCGCCAGCCAGAGAAGGGCGTAGAGGGGGTGGGGGGCGCCGCGTTTCGCACTTAATAAAGTGAAGGGGGCGCTTCCTTTAACGCCCTGCCAAAGCACAAGGAAATCTCCTTTTCTCTCCCGGAAGAGACGGTGCCCCATTTTACCCCGACAGAGGGGGGAACCCCAGGAGAAAGCGCGGGACCAACTTCCTCTCCCTACAAGGCAGGGAAACCAAACCTTACCCCCACAAAACAAGGCTGCGAATCCTCCCTCACGTCACCTACCTACGAAAAGCGAGAGAGCCCCTGCCCTTTAGCAAAAACACGGGTAAGGGTCTTCTCTAAATAACTAGGCAGGGGTTTTCATCAAAAGGGCTAGAGATGCATCTCCCCCACTCCCCAATTCGGCCTTCTAGGGGATAGCTACAAAACACCTCCCGCCAAAAAATAAAAGTGCTATAAAGCACCCACCCAAATGACCCCCCATTACAAGGATGGAGAAGGGACCTGAATGAACCCCCACTTTCTGCCTCCTAAGCTAAGGTACCTATCATCCAAGTTGGGTAGGGTGTGCCTCCCCCAGGAGAAAGGATACTGCCGGGGGCTGGGAGACCCCCAAACCCCTAAGAGCGGGGCTGTCGCTCGAGATCCCCCCAAAAAGGGTCCGGAGCCCCTCCCCCATCCCCTTCCCCGAAGCCAGGCGACGAGCAGGCGAGCCCGTGGCTGCCAGCTCCGGGCGTAGGGGCAGCCAAGGACCCCCGTGGGCCTCCGCAGCACCCCCCCCGGCGCCCCCTCCCCAGGGCGGGCGGGCGGGCGCGGGGGGTCCGAGGGGCGCCTCCTCACCTTCCCCTCAGCATGGCGCCCAAAAAAGACAGAGCGAGAGCGAGGGAGAGCGGGCGAACGCCGCGAGGGGGGGGAAACGCATGAGGCCGGGAGAGAAAGCAAGCGAGAAAGAGCGAGCGAGCAAGCGATCGAGAGACACCCACCGACCCCGCCCTTCCTCCTCCTCCTCCTCCTCCTCCTCCGCCGCCCGGCCCAACATGGCGGCCGCCCCCCTTCCTCCTCCTCCTCTTCCTCCCCCCGGGGACGCAGCCCCGGCCCGGCCGGGGGCCTGACCTGTCGTCAGGGAGCGGGAGGCGGTGGTGGAGGAGGTGCGGGGTGGCCGGGCGGGCGTCGGGGGAACACGGAGGAGGCGAAGGCGTTGATGGCGGCGGCGGCGATGGCGACGGCGGCGACTCTGATGGCGGCGGCGGCGGGGGGGTCCCGGGCGCGGCCTCCATAGTTCCTTTTGGGGGGGAGGGGATGTTAATGCACGAAAAAGGACTGCTTGGGCGTGGCGGGAGGGGCACACTTAAGCTCGAAGGGCTCCTGATGGGAATGGGGTATATATTTTTTCGGTTTCGGAATCACCTCTGCGCTGACCTCCGCGTAGGCCGCGCGGCCTAGGCCTCGGAGGGCCGCTCGCCGCCTGCTTTCTCCGCAGCCCACCCCTGCGGTCACTCGCTCACTGGCGCGGGGCCCTCATAGGGGCGAGAGCCCCCCCACGCACCCCCGCGGGCCCGGGGGCGGGAGACCCGGGAGACTCGGACACTGGTGGGTGGTTGGGTGTAATTAGCGCGGGCCGCGCGCGATGGAGCAAGCGAAGGGTAAGGGGAGAAGAGGAGAGCCAGCGAGGGGGGTGGAGGGGTTAAAAAGAAAAAAAGGATTGAAGGGAGAGAGGGAACGGGCCGCGGAAACGGGCCGACTGTCTCCCTTGTCTGCCCGCCACGGGTCTCCCGGCTGCCCGGCCCCCGCCGCAATCAGGAATTGACACAAAATGGCGGCTCGGCCCGGACCAGCCTAGAGGCTGAGGCGGGAGGAAGGGTGAGGTGGGAGGGGGAACTGAGAGGCGGAGGCGGAGGCCGCGTCACGTGCGGGAGAGGGGTACAGACCGCTTGCCTGAAGGCCGGCGGAAAGAGCCGAAGGCAAAGGGTGAGGCCGAGGGGAGGCGGAAATAGCCGAAAAGAGCTGAGCAGGAGACAGGAGGCGACGGGGGAGAGCCCAAAGGAGCCGAAGGTGGTGATGGGGTGGGGCTAGAGAGAGCATGAGAAACCTAGGGGAGCCAGAAATAGCCTAAGCCGATTGGGACCGGGGAAGGAGAAACTGAGATGGTCCGGAAAGAGCCGAAGGCGGTGTCTGGGTGGGTGGCAGGAGGTGGAAACAGCCGAAAGAAAAGCAGCCAGGGTAATGCGATTAAGAGAATGAGCTGAACGGGCGGGGCTGGAGCGGCGATTAATTAAGAGAATAAACGACTTTCCGGAATTCGCCCGAGAGCAAGAGGGAAGAACCGAAAATTGCTAGTTTGAAGGAAGGCGGGAAGAGCCGGTAGTTTTAGGTGGGGGAATGGGAGGGAAGGAGTTCAGGCTACGGAGAGAGAAAAAAAAAAAATAACCGAAAGCTGGAGGCCAGGTGCCGAGAGTCGGAGGTTTCCGGAGAAGCGATGAAGCCCAGCCAACCCGGAGGTGACGTCACTCGACAACTCAGTCGATGACGTCATCCTTGCAGGAGAGAGGGGCGGGGCTTGGTAGTCCATAAGAGGAGTTTAAGGACCTGGGGCGTAGGAGGACCCAGGGAAGGCTCACAAATAGTGGAGATAGAAACACTGGCCGGTGTCATAGGCTGTGTACAAACAAAATCTTTTGACTCTCATAACCATCCTAAAATAAGCTGCTGCAATTCCCATTTGCAGACTGAAGTTCGGTGTTTTAAGTAATTGGTTCAACGTCATAGATTAGTGCTAAAGAGCACAGCAAGACTTTGTTGTTGTTGTTTTTAAGACGCAGTCTCGCTCTGTCGCCCAGACTGTAGTGTAGTGGCGCGATCTCGGCGCACTGCAAGCTCCGCCTCTGGGTTCACGCCATTCTCCTGCCTCAGCCTCCCGAGAAGTTGGGACTACAGGCGCACGCCACCACGCTCGGCTAATTTTTTTTGTGTGTTTGTGTTTTAGTAGAGACGGGATTTCTCCGTGTTAGGATGGTTCTCGATTTCTTGACCTCGTGACCTTCCCGCCTCGGCCTCCCAAAGTGCTGGGATTACAGGCGAAAGCCACCCCACCCGGCCTTTTTTTTTTTTTTTTTAAGAGACAAGAGTCTTGCTCTGTCGCCCAGACTGCAGTGCTGTGACACGATCATACCTCCCTGTAACCTCGAATCCAGGGATCTTCCTTAAATACTTTTGTTAGCTCTTTCTACAGTGCCAGTCCCTGTGATGGACTATGGGAACAGTTTCTGTCTTCATGGAACTTAACCGACAATGCCCCAAGAGAGAAACAGAGTTAAAGAACAAAGGGGGTGGGTGGAGTGTTAGAGGAGAGTCTTGAAATTGTTCTTTAGGCTGGTATATGAAAAAGAAGAGCTGGGCCGGGCGCGGTGGCTCAAACCTATAATCCCAGCACTTTGGGAGGCCAAGACGGGCAGATCACGAGGTCAGGAGATCGAGACCATCCTGGCTAACACGGTGAAACCCCGTCTCTACTAAAAAATACAAAAAACTAGCCTGGCGAGGTGGCGGGCGCCTGTAGTCCCAGCTACTCGGGAGGCTGAGGCAGGAGAATGGCGGGAACCCGGGAGGCGGAGCTTGCAGTGAGCTGAGATCGGGCCACTGCACTCCAGCCCGGGCGACAGAGCGAGACTCCGTCTCAAAAAAAAAAGAAGAGCTGGTTCCAGGCAGAAGAAATACCTTATTTCAGGCGGGGCAATTTTGCTCATGCCTAGAACTTTGGGAGGCCGAGGCGGGCGGATCGCTCGCTTGAGCTCAGGAGTTGGAGACTAGCCTGACCAACATAGTAAAATCCCTTCTCTCCTAAAAATACAAAAATTAGCAGTACATGATGGCTCACACCTGTAGTCCCAGCTACTCGGGATGTTGAAAAGGGAGAATCGCCTGAGCCGGGGAGGTCGTGAGGCTGCAGTGAGCCGAGATTATACCACTGCACTCCAGCCTGGACGACAGAGTGAGACTCTCGTCTCAAAAACAAAGAAAAAAGAATACCTTATTTCAGGCCCTGGCAAAGCAAAGACCACTTAGATTCCAGGAAGAGAGAAAAACCTTGTCAAGATTGATAAATCTGGAGACAGAGGCACCATGTGACTTCCTGGTATATTGATACTACTATTTTTTAAATGTTCCAGCTGGCAGCAGGGCATGGTGGCACACACCCATAATTCCCAACACTTTCAGAGGCCGAGGCTGGCAGATCACTTGAGGTCAGGAGTTTGAGACAGCCTGGCCAACGTGACGGAACCCATACAAAAAATTAGCCAGGCATGGTGTGGCGTGCCTGTAATCCCAGCTACTCGGGAGACTGAGGCAGGAGAATTGCTTGAACCTAGGGAGTAAAGGTTGCAGTGAGTCAAGATGGCACCACTGCACTCCAACCTGGGTGACAGAGCGACACTGCATATCAATAAAAATAAATAAATAGAGCCAGGCATGGTGGCTCACGCCTGTAATCCCAGCACTTTGGGAGGCCAAGGTGGGTACATCACCTGGGGTTGGTAGTTCAAGACCAGCCTGACCAAACCCCGTTTCTATTGAAAAATACAAAATTAGCCCGGCGTGGTGGCGGACGCCTGTAATCCCAGCTAATTGGGAGGCTGAGGCAGGAGAATCGCTTGAACCTGGGAGGCGGAGGTTGCGGTGAGCAGAGATCGCGCCATTGCACTTCAGCTTGGGCAACAAAGAGCAAAACTCCATCTCAAAAAAATAATAGGCTGGGCATGGTGGCTTATGCCTGTAATCCCAGCACTTTGGGGGACTGAGGCGGGTAGATCACGAAATCAGGAGATCAAGACCATCCTGGCTAACATGGTGAAACACCATCTCTACTTAAAATACAAAAAATTAGCCAGGCGTGGTGGTGGGTGCCTGTAGTCGCAGCTACTCAGGAGGCTGAGGCAGAAGAATAGCGTGAACCCAGGAGGCGGAGCTTGCAGTGAGCTGAGCTGGCACCACTGCACTCCAGCCTGGGCGACAGAGCAAGACTTCGTCTCAAATAATAATAATATTAATAAAGTAGGCTCACAACCGTAATCCCAGTACTTTGGGAGGCAGAGGCGGGCGGATCATGAGGTCAGGAGATCAAGACCATCCTGGCTAACACAGTGAAACCCTATCTCTACTAAAAATACAAAAAATTAGCCGAGTGTGGTGGCAGTTGCCTGTAGTCCCAGCTACTCAGGAAGCTGAGGCAGGAGAAGTGCTTGAACCCAGGAGACGGACATTACAGTGAGCCAAGATCGTGGTGCCACTACACTAAATCCTGGGTGACAGAGTGAGACTCCGTCTCAAAAAAAAAAGAAAAGAAAAGAAAATTCCTGATAAAATGCTTAAAATAAATTATCAGTGGAGGAAACTTGTCTTGAGAAGCTGGTGCTCCCACCACCATCCCACCTGGTACCCCAGTTGACAGTCAGCTGACTGCCAGCCAAGAACTGTGTTACCTTTACCCTGACTATCATCCTTCTGGATCCAGTCTCAGATCTAATGGGTAGATAATGATTCTCTTCTCCTATAAAATGTCCGTATTAGAATTAATCTTAATTGGCCTACAAGGGACCTTTTTTCCTTGCATGTAAGATTGTAATAAAGTGTTCACTCATGCTCATAGCTATGTTGTCCAAAAAAGTTTTCTTTAGGCCGGGCGCGGTGACTCAAGCCTGTAATCCCAGCACTTTGGGAGGCCGAGATGGGTGGATCACGAGGTCAGGAGATCGAGACCATCCTGGCTAACACTGTGAAACCCCGTCTCTACTAAAAAATACAAAAAACTAGCCGGGCGAGGTGGCGGGCGCCTGTAGTCCCAGCTACTCGGGAGGCTGAGGCAGGAGAATGGTGTAAACCTGGGAGGCGGAGCTTGCAGTGAGCTGAGATCCGGCCACTGCACTCCAGTTCGGGCGACAGAGCAAGACTCCGCCTCAAAAAAAAAAAAAAAAAAAAAACATGACTCTTAGCCAGGTGCGGTGGCTCATGCTTGTAATCCCAGCTATTTGGGAGGCTGAGGCACAAGAATCACTTGAACCCTGGAAGTAGAGGTTTTAGTAAGCTGAGATGGTACCACTATACTCCACGCCTGAGTGACAGAGCAAGACTCTGTCTCAAAAAACAGAAAATGTATATATATGTAGATAGATAGATAGATACACATACACACACACACATATATATCCCTATGTTATTTCATTTTTATTATGGATTTTTTTTTTTTTTTTTTTGAGACGGTCTTGCTCTGTAGGCTGGAGTGCAGTGACACATCTCGGCTCACTGCAACTTCCACCTCCCAAGTTCAAGTGATTCTCCTACCTCAACTTCCTGAGTAGCTGGGACTATAGGCACCTGCTGCCACACCCAGCTAATTTTTGTATTTCTACTAGAGACAGGGTTTCAACATGTTGGCTGGGCTGGTCTTGAACTCCTGACCTCAGGTGATCCGCCCACATCAGCCTTGGGCTATTTTTTATTGAAGAATAACATATGTACAGAAAAAGTATGTAATCACAGGTATGCAGCTTGACACATTTACGCAAAGCGAATATTCTTTTTTTTTTTTTTTTTTTTTTAGACGGAGTCTTGCTCTGTTGTCCAGGCTGGAGTGCAGTGGCCGGATCTCAGCTTACTGCAAGCTCCGCCCCCCGGGTTTACGCCATTCTCCTGCCTCAGCCTCCCGAGTAGCCGGGACCACAGGCGCCCGCCAACTCGCCCAGCTAGTTTTTTTGTATTTTTTAGTAGAGACGGGGTTTCACCGTATTAGCCAGGATGGTCTCGATCTCCTGACCTCGTGATCTGCCCGTCTCGGCCTCCCAAAGTGCTGGGATTACAGGCTTGAGCCACCACGCCTGGCCGCAAAGCAAATATTCTATATAACCAGCAGCTAAATCAAGAAACAGAAAATTAGAAGCCGAGCAGAGTCCCCATCCTGTTCCCATATAGTCACTGCTCCTTCTAAAGCAATCACCATTCTAACTTCTAGCCACATACATAAATATTCTCTTAATTTGTCTTAATTTTCTCATAAAAATTGAATGTATAATATGTACTCTTTTGTATCTGGCTTCTTTCATTCCACATTATATTTGTAGCATATAGTTATAGTTCATTCATTCTCATTCCTGGATGGTATTCCACGGTGTGACTAAAGCAGGTATTACACGATTATGTGGAATGATTGGAACGCTCTTACACTGCTGTGACTTTAAATAACCACTTTGGGGCCGGGCGCGGTGGCTCACGCCTGTAATCCCAGCACTTTGGGAGGCCGAGGCGGGCAGATCACGAGGTGAGGAGATCGAGATCATCCTGGCTAACACGGTGAAACCCCGTCTCTACTAAAAATGCAAAAACTTAGCCGGGCGTGGCGGCGGGTGCCTGTAGTCCCAGCTACTTAGGAGGCTGAGGCAGGAGAATGGCATGAACCCAGGAGGCGGAGCTTGCAGTGAGCTGAGATGGCGCCACTGCACTGCAGCCTGGGCGACGGAGTGAGATTCTGTCTAATAAATAAATAAACAAACAAACAACTAACCACTTTGGGCTGGGTACAGTGGCTCATGCTTGTAACCCCAGCACTTTGGGAGGCCGAGAAAGAAAGATTGCTTGAGCCTAGAGGTTTGAGACCAGTAGGGCAACATAGTGAGTCCCTGTCTCTACAAAAAATACAAAAATTAACAAAGCATGGTGGCTTATGCCTGCAGTCACAGCTACTTGGCAGGTTGAGGGAGGAGGATCACTTGAGTCCAGGAGAGGGAAGTTGCAGTGAGCCGGAAAACAAAACAAAACAAAAAACAGAAAAGAAAAGAAATAGTCCCTAAATGGCCAGGCACCGTGGCTCTCGCCTGTAATCCCAGCACTTTGAGAGGCCTAGGAGGACATATCATTTGAGTTCAGGAGTTCGAGACCAGCTTGACCTACATGTGAAACCTTGTCTCTACTAAAATACAAAAATTAGCTGGACATGGTGGTGGGCACCTATAACCCCAGCTCCTTGGGAGGCTGAGCCAGGAGAATCGCTTGAATCCAGGAGTCGGAGGTTGCAGTGAGCCAAGATCATGCCATTGCACTCCTGCCTGGGTAACAAAGCAAGATTCCTTCTCAAAAACAAACAAAAAATGCCCCTAACTGGGAACTTCTTAAATGTCCATAATAGAAGAAAAGACAGGGCCAGGCGAGGTGGCTCATGCCTGTAATCCCAGCACTTTGGGATTCCAAGGTGGGCGAATCACTTGAGGTCAGGAGGTCGAGACCAGCCTGACCAACGTAACGAAACTCCATTTCTACTAAAAATACAAGAAATTCAGCTGGGCGTCATGGCGCACGCCTGTAATCCCAGCCACTCAGGAGGCTGAGGCGTGAGAATCACTTGAACCTGGGAGGTGGAGATTGCAGTGAGCTGAAATTGTGCCACTCTACTCCAGCCTGGGTAACAGAGTGAGACTCTGTCTAAAAAAAAAAAAAAAGAAAGAAAAGAAAAGAAGAAAGGCCGGGCGCGGTGGCTCAAGCCTGTAATCCCAGCACTTTGGGAGGCCAAGATGGGCGGATCACGAGGTCAGGAGATCGAGACCATCCTGGCTAACACGGTGAAACCCCGTCTCTACTAAAAAAAAATACAAAAAACTAGCTGGGCGAGGTGGCGGGCGCCTGTAGTCCCAGCTACT
>NC_045454.1:10875814-10894169 GCF_002776525.5 Piliocolobus tephrosceles | reverse complement strand
AGTATGACCGGCAGATCCGCCTGTGGGGACTGGAGGCCCAGAAACGGTCAGCGCCGGCGCGGCTTGAGGCGCCGAGGGTCTGGAGGGGGCGTCTGGTCTGAGGCGTTTGCGGCCCGGAAGGAGCGGGAAGGTGTGATTTGAAGGGAGGAGGCGGAAATTATGTGCTCCGGGGTCGTCTCGCTTCTGAGGGGACTGGAGGAGTTGATTGGGGATGTTTCTGGAAGGTCTGGGAAGTGGTTGGGAGGGCCGTTCCGAAGGATGGGAGCTCTGAAGGGGGCGTTGGGGAGTCCTGAGAGAGCGGGAGAATTCAAACTCAGGAAATCCGAGGCCCGAAAGCGGTGATTGTGGGATTTAGGTCGCGGTTAGGGGATAAGAGGGGCTGGGGTCCGTGAAAGGGGTGAGGTGAGGGACGTAGTTCATTCATTCGATGGTGTGGGACCCGGTTCCGTGCTGGATACGGGAGAGACTGGACTGGCCAACCGGGCCGACGGGAGCTTACATTCTTGTGGGTGCTCAGGGGCGGGCCAGTCTGAAAGAATGCGGGTTTTGAGGAGTTTTGGAGCAAGTTATGTCAAATGGGAATCTTGAGAGGCTCGGAGAGTCTGGAAGGGGACGGCAGTAGGCTCCCAAAAAGGTTGCTTGTGTCTGGTATGGGGCTGTGCCTTGGTAAGACAGGAGACATAGTTTGGGCATTGTGGAGTAGCTTAGGGATGGCGTTTTCTTTTCTTTTTTTCTTTTCTTTTTTCGACGGAGTCTCTCCCTGTCGCCCAGGCTGGAGTGCAGTGGCGCGATTTCAGCTCACTGCAAGCTCCGCTTCACGGATTCAAGCGATTCTCCTGCCTCAGCCTCCCGAGTAGCTGGGATTATAGGGGCCGGCCACCACGCCGGCTAATTTTTGTATTTTTAGTAGACACGGGGTTTCGCCATGTTGACCGGACTGGTCTCGAACTGCTGACCTCAAGTGATCCACCCGCCTCGGCCTCCCGAAGTGCTGGGATTACAGGAGTGAGCCACCGCACAAAGACGTCTTTTGTTTTGTGCAGTTGGGCGATCTTGTCTCACTGCAGCCTCTGGCCTCCCAGGTTCAAGACTTCCTCTCACCTCAGTCTTCTGATAGCTGGGATTACAGGCTCACGGCACCACACCCAGCTAATTTTTGTATTTTTAGTAGAGACAGGTTTTCACCATGTTGGCCAGGCTGGTCTGGAACTCCGGACCTCAAGTGATCTGCCCGCCACAGCCTCCCAAAGTGGTGGGATTACAGACTTGAGCCACTGTGCCTGGCTTTTTTTTTTTTTTTTTTTCTCGTCTCTGTCGCCCAGCCTGGAGTGCAGTGATGGGATCACAGCTCACTGTAGCCTCGACCTCCAAGGCTCAAGTGATATTTCCTCTTAAGCCTCCCAAGTAGCTGGGACTACAGGCGTGCCCCACCACATCATCCGACTAATTATTGTATTTTTTTTTTTTGTAAGATGGGGTTTTGCCACGTTGCCCAGATTGGTCTTGAACTCCCAAGCTCAAGCGATCCTTGGCCTCAAGAGATCTCCCCCCAACTCAGACTCCTAAAATGCTGGGACTACAGGCCTGAGCCACCATGCCTGGCCTCACTGATCAATATTTTTACTTAGCCGGGATGCAGTGGCTCACACCTGTAATCCCAGCACTTTGGGAGGCCGAGTTGGGGGGAGGGGATCTCTTGAGTCCAGGAGTTTGAGACCAGCCTGGGTGGTAATGTTGCCAAACCCAGTCTCTACAAAAATACAAAAATTAGTCAGGCATGGCAGCATGAGTTTATAGTCCCAGCTAGTCTGGAGGTTGAGGTGGGAGCATCACCTGAGCCCCCAGGAGGCAGAGGTTGCAGTGAGCTGTGATCGCGCCACTACACCCCAGCTTGGGCGACAGAGTGAGGAGGCCCTGTCTCAAAAAAAAAAAAAAAAAAAAATTGACAAACGTGTACATATGTGTCAGTCATTAAAGGATGGCGAAGTGGGAGGGTTGTTTTGATAGGCTGGCTGGGGAAGGGCTCTGAAGAGGTAACATTGAGCCTCTTATGAAGGGAAAACGCCTTGTGATCATCTAGGAGAACTTTCCTAGCAGAGAAAACAGCAAGTGCGAATTCCCAGGCATGATCGTCAAATTAGAGAAATAAGGTGGCAAGAACCAAATGAGTTGAGTAGCTTTTATTCTAAGTGTGTGGGGAAACCTGTTGGAGTGTTTTGAGTATAGGAGTAACATGATCTGTGTTTTTTTTGTTTCGTTTTTTTTTTTTTTTTTTTTTTTTTTTTGAGATGGAGTCTCGCTCTGTCGCCCAGGCTGGAGTACAATGGCTCAGTCTTGGCTCACTGCAACCACCGCCTGCCAGGTTCAAGCGATTCTCCTGCCTCAACCTCCTGAGTAGCTGGGACTATAGGTGCGTGCCACCACACCCGGCTAATCTTGTGTATTTTTAGTAGAGACAGGGTTTCACTGTGTTAGCCAGGATGGTCTCCATCTCCTGACCTCGTGATCCGCCTGCCTTGGCCTCCTAAAGTGCTGGGATTACAGGCGTGAGCCACTGTGCCTGGCCTGGTTTGTGTTTCCATTCCTGGCAGAAATGGAAGTAAAGATTCTGGCTGGACTATTGCAGTAATCCAGTTGAGATAAAAAATATTGGTGGCTTGAAACTCAAGAGAAGAGGTCAAATATATATATTCTGGATATACATATATTTTGAAGGTAGAAGAGGGAACAGGATTTGGGGCAGAAATCCAGTATGACACCACTGTTTTTGGCTTGAGCACCTGGAATGATGGAATTGCCATTTTGAAAGATATGGGGAGCTGTAGGTTTGGTGGGGTCAGGGAAAAGTCAGTTCTCTTTTGGGTTTCAGATTTTTTTTTTTTTTTTGAGACGGAGTCTCACTCTGGCCCAGACTGGAGTGCAGTGGCATGATCTCGGCTCACTGCAAGCTCCGCCTCCCAGGTTCACGCCATTCTTCTGCCTCAGCCTCCTGAGTAGCCGGGACTACAGGCACCCTGCTCGGCTTTTTTTTGTTGTTTGTATTTTTAGTAGAGACAGGGTTTCACTGTGTTAGCCAGGATGGTCTCGATCTCCTGACCTCGTGATCCACCTGCCTCGATCTCCCAAAGTGCTAGGATTACAGACATGAGCCACCGTGCCCTGCCCAGATTTTTTTTTATACAACTAAGTAGAAATATGTGAGGGGTTGAGTTCAGAGGTCAAATTTGGGTGATGGTGGGCATTGTGTGAGTACGGTGTATAGAATTAATGGAGGGGTTGGGGAAGCAGACACGTCAGGAGAATTTAGTTTGATGGGGTGGGAGCTTTCAGGAGGTTTTAGAGTGTGCAGTGGTAGGATGGGAATTACCTCAGGCTCATTTCAGATCTGTGGGGTCTTTGATGGGGTCGGGGGATGTCATCATGAGGCATTAACATTAGTGGGAAGGTTGAAGGCACCTGGAATAGATTGAGAATTAAGTGATGAGACTATGCCTCTGGACATAGGTGGGCTGCATTGATTTTAGGGACTGCTATTTTCTGGATGGAGTGGAAAGAGGGTTTATGTGAGTTGGAGGAAACTTTGAGGAAGCTTGGGGTGTTATGAGGTCCTAAAGGGTTGGGGAAGGGATTCTAAGGTCCTGGAAGGGTTAATCGAAGGGGTTTGTGGCAGTAGATAGTTTTGTTTGAAGTGGGGCAAAGTTGGTGAGATTTAAACTGGAATGTAGTTGGGGAACTTTCAGAGGGATAGGGATGATTTTTCTGAGAAGCAGTGAAGAATGCATGGGGGGCCTCTGAGTGGTAGATGACCTAAGGGACAAGTCAAGGTCAGGGCATGGAATTTGTGGGAGGTGGGAATTATTCTGAGGGAGTGGAGCTGTACTGAATTTGGTGGAGAACATGAAAAGGACTGGCTGGGGGTTGTAGGAGGGAGGGAAGAGGTTATTTCTAATTTGTACTCTTATTTTTAGACAGTCTTAGAGAGTTTATTAAAGTGTTTTTATGTCCATTTTCAGCGGAGTCTTTAAGAAATTAAACATTTTTTTATGTGAGTACATAGTAGTAGGTGTATATATTTTGGGAGTATGTGAGATACTTTGATACAGGCATACAATGGGTAATAATCACATGAGGGTAAATGGGGTATTCACCACCTTAAGCACTTATCCTTTGTGTTACAAACAATCCAATTATATTCTTTTAGTTACTTTGAAATGTACAACAAATTATTGTTGACTAGTCACCCTGTTATGCTATCAAATACCAGATCTTATTCATTGTATTTAATTATATTTTTGTACCCATTAGTCATCCCTCCTTCCCCTCCACCCCCCACTATCCTTCCTAGCCTCTGGTAACCATCAGTCTACTATCTGCATAAGTTCAATTGTTTTAATTTTTTTTTAGTTCCCACAAATAAGTGAGAGCGTGCAAAGTTTCTCTTTCTATGCCTGACTTATTTCACTTAACATGATAACCTCCAGTTCCTTCCATGTTATTGTAAATGACAGGATCTCATTCCTTTTTTTTTTTTTTTGTAGGCAGGGTCTCCTTCTGTTGTCCAGACTAGAGTGCAGTGGTGTGATCACAGCTCACTTCAGCCTTGACCTCTTGGGCGCAGGTGATCCTCCCACCTCAGCCTCCCAGTAGTTGTGACTACACCATGTGCCACAAGCCCAGCCAATATTTTAGTAGAGGTGGGGTTTCACCAGGCTAGTCTCGGGCTCCTGGGCTCAAATAATCCTCCTGCCTCCCTTCAAAGTGCTGGGATTAGAGGCGTGAACCGCCATGCCCAGCCTTTGTACCATGATTTCTTTCTTTCTTTCTTTCTTTTTTTTTGAGACAGACACTCTGTTGCCCAGGCTGGAGTGCAGTGGCGCCATCAGTGGCGCGATCTCGGCTCACTGCAAGCTCCGCCTCCCAGGTTCCTGCCATTCTCCTGCCTCGGCCTCCCGAGTAGCTGGGACTACAGGCGCCCGCCACCGCACCAGGCTAATTTTTTGTATTTTTAGTAGAGACGGGGTTTCACCGTGTTAACCTGGATGGTCTCCATCTCTTGACCTCGTGATCTGCCCGCCTCGGCCTCCCAAAGTATTGGGATTACAGGCGTGAGCCACTGCGCCTGGCCTTTTTTTTTTCTTTTTTGAGACAGTCTCCCCCTGTCGCCCAGGCTGGAGTGCAGTGGCGCAGTCTCGGCTCACTACAAGCTCCGCCTCCCGGGTTCACCCCATTCTCCCACCTCAGGCTTTAGAGTAGCTGAGACTACAAGCGCCCGCCACCACGCCCGGCTAATTTTTGTATTTTTAGTAAAGACAGGGTTTCACCTTGTTAGCCAGGATGGTCTTGATCTCCTGACCTCATGTACCACAATTTCTTTATTATTTTTTTTTTTTTGAGACGAAGTCTCGTTCTGTCGCCCCAGGCTGGAGTGCAGTGGCAAGAGCTCGGTTCACTGCAAGCTCCGCCTCCCGGGTTCATGCCATTCTCTGGCCTCAGCCTTCCAAGTAGCTGGGACTACAGGCGCCAGCCACCACGCCCGGCCAATTTTTTGTATTTTTAGTAGAGACGGGGGGTTTCCCTGTGGTCTTGATCTCCTGACCTCCTTATCCCGCCGCCTCGGCCTCCCAAGTGTACCACAATTTATTTATCCATTTGTCTTTTGATAGACACATGGGTTGCTTTCAAATCTTGGCTATAGTGAAGAGTGCTATTATAAACATGGGAGTGCAGATAGCTTTTTTTTTTTTAGACCAAGTCTAGCTCTGTCGCCCAGGCTAGAGGGCAGTAGCATGATCTCAGCCCAGTACAACCTCCGCCTCCCAGATTCAAGCGATTTTCCTGCCTCAGCCTCTCGAATAGCTAGGATTACAGGCACCTGCCACCACACCCGGCTAATTTTTGTATTTTAGTAGAGATGGGGTTTACTATGTTGGCCAGGCTGGTCTCAAACTCCTGGCCTCAAGTGATTGGCCCTCCTTGGCCTCCCAAAGTGTGGGATTACAGGTGTGAGCCACCACACCAGGCCTGATTGATTTTCATGTGGGTATATACCTAGCAGTGGGATTGCATTTTCACCTGAGTCTTGTCTTTTCCTTTTTTTTTTTTTTTGAGATGGAGTTTCGCTTTTGTTGCCCAGGCTGGAGTGCAATGGTGCAATCTCAGCTCACCACAACCCCTGCCTCCTGAGTTCAAGCAATTCTCCTGCTTCAGCCTCCCGAGTAGCTGGGATTACAGGCATGTACCACCACGCCCGGTGTAAAATTTTGTATTTTAGTAGAGACAGAATTCCTCCATGTTGGTCAGGCTGTGAACTCCTGATCTCAGGTGATCCACCCACCTTGGCCTCCCAAAGTTCTGGGATTATAGGCTTGAGCCACAGCTCCCAGCCTTCACCTGAGTCTTACAGCAGCTCTCTGGAGTAGGAAGCAGTGATTTCCTTCTCTGTTCAGATGAGGAAGGAGGCTCCACAGAGCAAACTGACTTGCCTCTAAGAGGGCGTTAGGTGAGATAGGAGAACTCTGGAGACTGGAGTTCCTTTATGAAATGGAAACCCTGAAAATATGCAGACTGATAAGATGTACAAATTGTGGGGCATTGTATAAGACAGTTGTCCTAGTTTTCTTCCAAAAGTCAGTTTCATGGGAAAAACAAGTGAAGGGACTGTTGTGGATTAAAAGAGAGTAACGGCCATCGTGGTAACTCAGCCTGTAATCCCAGGACTTTGAAAGGCTGAGGTGGGTGGATCACCTGAGGTCAGGAGTTCGAGACTAGCCTGGCCAACATGGTGAAACCCTGTCTCTACTAAAAATACAAAAAAAATTAGCCGAGTATGGTGATGGGTGCCTGTAATCCCAGTTACTTGGGAGGCAGAGGCAGGAGAATCACTTGAACCCAGGAGGCGGAGGTTGCAGTGAGCTGAGATGGTGCCATGGCACTCCAGCCTGGGTGACAAGAGCGAAACTCCATCTCAAAAATAAATAAATAAATAAATAAACTAAAATGGAGTAAAGAAGCAGCTTCCCAGAGTAGATTTGGTTGCTTAAATTGAGGCCAAGTTTCTGGAGTTTTTATTGATATCTGACAATTACAACTAAAAAAATTTTTTTTTTTTTTTTGAGACAGAGTCTCGCTCTGTCGCCCAGGCTGGAGTGCAGTGGCCAGATCTCAGCTCACTACAAGCTCCGCCTCCCGGGTTTACGCCATTCTCCTGCCTCAGCCTCCCAAGTAGCTGGGACCACAGGTGCCCACCACCTCGCCCGGCTAGCTTTTTGTATTTTTTAGTAGAGACGGGGTTTCACCGGGTTAGCCAGGATGGTCTCGATCTCCTGACCTCATGATCCGCCCGTCTCGGCCTCCCAAAGTGCTAGGATTACAGGCTTGAGCCACCGTGCCTGGCCAACTAAAATTTTTTTTTCTCACTCTGTCACCCAGGCTGGAGTGCAGTGGTGCAGTGATGTGATCTTCAGCTCACTGCAACCTCCCCCCTGCCAGGTTCAAGGGATTCTCCCACCTCAGCCCCACAAGTAGCTGGGACCATATGCCATAACACTCAGTTAGTGTGTGTGTGTGTGTGTGTGTATGTGTGTGTGATGGAGTCTCATGGGAATTAAGTGACATAATACATACAAAGAGCCTACAGTGCTTGATACATAGTAAATGTTAGATAAATGTTGGCTGCTGTTATTTTATTATGTACCAGATTTCTATGATTCTGCTGATGGACACAGGTTTGTTTTGGTGTGTATATTAATTCACAGCCATTTGAGTAACAGTGTGTCCTAAATGCCAAGGAAGTTATTGGTTCTAGGGATACAGTGGTTTCTGGAGTTTACATTCTTTTTTTTTTTTTTTTTTTGAGACGGAGTCTCGCCCTGTAGCCCAGGCTGGAGTACAGTGGCTGGATCTCAGCTCACTGCAAGCTCTGCCTCCCGGGTTTACGCCATTCTCCTGCCTCAGCCTCTGGAGTAGCTGGGACTACAGGCGCCTGCCACCTCGCCCGGCTAGTTTTTTTTGTATTTTTTTAGTAGAGATGGGGTTTCACCGTGTTAGCCAGGATGGTCTCGATCTCCTGACCTCGTGATCCACCCGTCTCGGCCTCCCAAAGTGCTGGGATTACAGGCTTGAGCCACTGCGCCTGGCCTTGGAGTTTACATTCTAATGGGGGGTTCAGTAAACATAAACAAGTAGTGTAGCTTAGCACAGTGATGTGTGCCTGTGATCCCAGCTACTGGGGAGGCTGAGGTTGGACGATCACTTGAGCCGGGAGATTGAGACTATCTTGGGCAACGTAGTGAGGCCCTATCTCAATCAAAACAATGGGCAACATAGGCCCCATCTCAATAAAAACAAAAACAAATGGCATAATTCGAGATAGAAGAGGATGTGGACCTATTTTAAATTAGGTGGCCAGTATGGACTTCTCTGAGGAGGTGACAGTTGAGCTGAGACCTAAAGAACGTGTCCCTCAAGAAGTTGAGGGAAGAAGCAGCGGGAAGCACTAATTCCAAGGTCCTAACGTGGGAGCAAGGATGATGTTCTCTAGGATCAGCCTCCCGAGTAGCTAGGCCTACAGGCTTGTGCCACCACGCCTGGCTAATTTTGTTTGATTGTTTGTTTTGAGACGGAGTCTCACTCTCTAGCCCAAGCTGGAGTGCAGTGGCGTGATCTCGGCTCACCTCAAGCTCTGCCTCCTGGGTTCACGCCATTCTCCTGCCTCAGCCTCCCGAGTAGCTGGGACTACAGGCACCCACCACCATGCCCGGCTAATTTTTTGTATTTTTAGTAGAGACGGGGTTTCACCATGTTAACCAGGATGGTCTCAATCTCTCCCTGCCTCAGCCTCCCAAAGTGGTAGGATTACAGGCGTGAGCCACCACACCTGGCCTAATTTTTGTATATATTTTGTATATTTTGTAAATTTTGTATATGGGTTTTCCCCATATTGGCCAGGCTGGTCTCAAACTCCTGACCTCAAGAGATCTGCCTGCCTCAGCTAATTTTGTGTATTTTTAGTAGAGACGGGGTTTCACCGTGTTAGCCAGGATGGTCTCCATCCCCTGACCTCGTGATCCTCCTGCCTTGGCCTCCCAAAGTGCTGGGATTACAGGCATAAGTCGCTGCGCCTGGCACACCCAGCTAATTTTTTTTTTTTTTTTGTACAGATGGAGTCTTACTTTGTTGCCCAGGCTGGTTTCGAACTCATGGGCTGAAGTGATCCTCCTGCCTTGCCTTCCCAAAGTGCTGGGATTACAGATGTGACCCACTGCCTCCAGCCTGCTGTAGTTTTGTAGGAGAGAAATGATGGTGGCTCAAACTAGAGTGGTGGATGTGGAAGTCGAGGGAGGTAGATGGATGATGCTACCGTGAATGTGTATATTTTCTTTTCTTTTTTTTTTTTTCCAGACGGAGTCTCGCTCTGTCTTCCAGGCTGGAGTGCAGTAGCGCGATCTCGGCTCACTGCAAGCTCCGCCTCCCGAATTTACGCCATTCTCCTGCCTCAGCCTCCCGAGTACCTGGGACTACAGGCGCCCGCCACCACTCCCGGCTAAGTTTTTATTTTTTATTTTTTTTTATTTTTAGTAGAGGTGGGTTTTTTACCGTGTTAGCTAGGAGGGTCTCCATCTCCTGACCTGTGATCCGCCCGCCTCGGCCTCCCAAAGTGCTGGGATTACAGGTGTGAGCCACTGCGGCCGGCCGAATGTGTATCATTTTTGTGCCCACTTGGATTTTTTTTTTTTTTGAGGAGTCTTGCTCTTTCGCCCAGGCTGAAGTGCAGTGGTGCGGTCTCGGCTCACTGCAACCTCCGCCTCCTGGGTTCAAGCGATTCTCCTGTTTCGGCCTACCAAGTAGCTGCGATTACAGGTGCCTGCCACCACGCCCGGCTAATTTTTTTTTTTTTTTTTGAGACGGAGCCTCGCTCTGTGGCCCAGGGTGGAGTGCAGTGGCGCCATTTTGGCTCACTGCAAGCTCCGCCTTCCGGGTTCACGCCATTCTCCTGCGTCAGCCTCCTGAGTGGCTGGGACCACAGGCGCCCGCCAGCGTGCCAGGCTAATTTTTTGTATTTTTAGTAGAGACAGGGTTTCACCGTGTTGGCCAGGATGGCCTCAATCTCTTGACCTCGTGATCTGCCCGCCTCGGCCTCCTAAAGTACTGGGATTACAGGTGTGAGCCACCGTGCCCAGCCCACGCCCGACTAATTTTTTAATTGTAGTAGAGATGGGTTTCACCATGTTGGCCAGGCTGGTCTCTAACTCCTAACCGCAGGTGATCTACCCGCCTCGACCTCTCAAAGTGATGGGATTTGTAAACCCAGCACTTTGCAGGAGGCAGAGGCAGGAAGATTGCTTGAGCCCAGGAGTTAGAGATCAGCCTGGGCAACATAGTGAGACCCTGTGTCTACAAGAAGAAAACCAAATCCATAAATTAGCCAGGTGAAGTGGTGTGTACCCGTAGTCCCAGGACTCAGTAGACTGAGGTGGCATGATCACTTGAACCTAGGAGGTTGAGGCTGCAGTGAACCCCTCTTGCCACTGCCCTTCAGTCTGGTTTCACAGAATGAGACCCTGTTTCAATAAAACAAAATGTAAACATGATATTTGGTGTTGATGGCAGTTGAGTAATGAATTTTATTTTACTGTGTTTTTTTGAGATAGAGTCTGTCACCCAGGATGGAGTGCAGTGGTGCAGTCCTGGCTCATTGACACCTCTGCCTCCTGGGTTCAAGTGATTCTTCTGCCTCAGCCTCCCAGATAGCTGGGATTACAGGTGCCTGCCATTAACACGCCCAGCTAATTTTTTTTTTTTTTTTAAACAGAGTTTCACTGTGTCACCCCGACTGGCATGATCTTGGCTTACTGCAAACTCCACCTCCCAGGTTCAAGTGATTCTCCTGCCTCAGTGTCCTGAGTAACTGGGATTACAGGCACCCGCCACCACGCCTGGTTAATTTTTGTATTTTCAGTAGAGACGTGGTTTTGCCATGTTGGCCGGGCTGGTCTCAAACCCCTGGACTCAAGTGATCTATCTGCCCGTCTTGACCTCCCAAAGTGCTTGGATTACAGGTGTGAATCACCACACCTGGCCATAATTTTTTTTGTATTTTTAGTAGAGAGGGGGTTACACCAGGTTGGACAGGCTGGTCTCAAACTCCTGACCTCAGGTAATCCACCCATCTCAGCCTCCCAAAATGCTGGGATTACAGGCGTGAGTCACTGGGCCCAGCTGAGTAATGCATTTTTAAAAACTGCAGAGCAGAGTCTGTAGAGCTATGTAGAAATGTAGGTCGTGGAGGAGATTTATTGTCAGGGACTTTTTATATGTAGCTGTTGCTGGAAGAGTTCGGGGAGGGGGAGTGCTTGCTGTTGTCGACTCAGCCATGATAAAAAAGGCTTTTTTGAGGAAATGGCATTGGAGTTGGGTTTTGAAGAGGAAGGGCTTAGCTAGGCATTGAGAGGAAGAAATGGTGCATTTTGTGAGGGTGGAATGTTGTGATTAAATTTTATTTAATTTTTAATTAAATTAATAGCAAACTTATTAGCCAGCAGAACTTGAATTGTGTGAAACTATTCTTAGTTATTACTAAATCCTTTTCAGTATGAATAATACATTTGCTGTAGAATTATTAATGAGTTTGGTTACATGATGCAGCCCAAGATCTTGATGAGTTGTTTCATAATATATGATGTAAAGTCTGTATTTACTTTTTGAAATCTGAAAAATTGTGATTCTGAAATACTTCTGGTTCAAGAGATTTCAGATAAGATATAGTGGATCTGTTCTGCTTCTTATTGACCTCAGACAAGCCTTGGGATGGCCTGACCTCTGATTGCCTTTTTTCAGCCTCATCTTCTGTCACTTTACAGATTTAAAAAGCTAAAAACGGCCGGGCGTGGTGGCTCAAGCCTGTAATCCCAGCACTTTGGGAGGCCGAGACGGGCGGATCACGAGGTCAGGAGATCAAGACCATCCTGGCTAACGCAGTGAAACCCCGTCTCTACTAACAAAAAAAAAGGCAAAAAACTAGCTGGGCGAGGTGGCGGGCGCCTGTAGTCCCAGCTACTTGGGAGGCTGAGGCAGGAGAATGGCGTAAACCCGGGAGGCGGAGCTTGCAGTGAGCTGAGATCCGGCCACTGCACTCCAGTTGGGCGACAGAGTGAGACTCCATCTCAACAACAACAACAACAAAAGCTAAAAACAAGGCTGGGCGTGGTGGCTAATGCCTGTAATCCCAGCACTTTGGGAGGCTGAAGTGGGTGGATCACTTGAGGTCAGGCGTTTGAGACCAGCCTGAACAACATGGTGAAACCCTGTCTCAACCAAAAATGCAAAAACTAGCTGGGCGTGATGGCAGGTACCTGTAATCCCAGCTATTGGGGAGGCTGAGGCAGGAGAATTGCTTGAACCTGGGAGGTGGAAGTTGCAGTGAGCTGAGATCAGCCACTGTACTCCAGCCTGGGCAACAGAGCGAGACTCCGTCTTTAAAAAAACAAAAGGGTAAAAACAATTCCTGTGTACATCCTCTTCTCATGCCACTATGTGTTTTGCTTGTGTGTTATACTTAACTAGTGCCTCTTCTCAGGACCTCTTCTGCTGTCATACTAGTTTAAGCCACCATCATCCTCACCTTAACAGTGACATCTTCCTACCCCCATGGCTTTCCATCATGCTTAGAAGAAAATCCAGAATCCTTCCATTGCATGTAAGAGCCTTCATGATGTGGCCCCTGGTTCCAGCTTTTCAGCCTGTCTGTCATTCCTATCCTTAGAACATGCCAAGCACTCCTGCTTCAGGGCTTTTGCATTTGCTATTTTCTCTATCTGAAATGTTCTGCTCCCAAATATCTGTGTGTTTGTCCTTTATTTCATTTTGATTTTTGCTTATATGGCATCTCCTCAGAAAGGCTTGTATAATTTCTCTGTCTCAAATAGTGTTCTTCATCATTCTTGATTCTTGTCACATTTGATTTTCATCACTTTTTCACATAATATGTATCTATTTGTTTATCTGTCTCCTACTTTTTCATGAGGGCAGGGACTGTGTCTTTCTGATTCACTACCTTATTTCCATACCATAGAAGGATGCCTGGCATAGTAGGTACTCAATAAATATTTGTGGGATGAATTATTATGTGCAGTATGGATTGGAGCCTGTATCTTTCCTAGATTTGAGGCGTGATGCCTCAATGCAGTTAGAACCAAAATGATTTCTTTCTTTTTTTTTTTTTTTTTGAGACAGTGTCTCAATCTTGTTGCCCAGGCTGGAGAGCAGTGGCGTGATCTCGGCTCACTGCAACCTTCGCTTCATGGTTTCAAGTGATTCTCCTGCCTCAGTCTCCCAAGTAGCTGAGGTTACAGGCGTCTGCCACTACACCCCGCTAAGTTTTGTATTTTAGTAGAGATGGGGTTTCACCACGTTGGTCAGGCTGGTCTCAAACTCCTGACCTCAGGTGATCCTCCCATCTCAGCCTCACAAAGTGCTGGGATTACAGGTGTGAGCCACCGTGCCTGGCAAACCAAAATGATTTGTGTATTTTTTGTTCTGTGATTCTGCAAGCTTACTGTTCTGTATTATCAGGTTAACAATGTTTGTCTTACAGGCTGCGGGCCTCCCGGGTGCTTCTTGTCGGCATGAAAGGACTTGGGGCTGAAATTGCCAAGAATCTCATCTTGGCAGGAGTAAAAGGACTGACCATGCTGGATCACGAACAGGTGCGCTGTTGTCAGCTCATTCCTCCCCTGCTCTGGCTCCCCTTTCCAGTATGAAGACCTGCAGGTTTTGTGAGTTCCTGCTTGTGCCTTAAGGGCTATGAAAGGAGGGCTAACATTAATGGACCATTGCCTCTGGAGACTGAAGGTGCTATTGTTGGGTTTGAATTCCAGCTCCACCACATCTAGCTGGGTAAGGAGTGGAGACTCACATCCCCTCATTGAGCTTGCCTGTCTGTAAAATGGGGTTAATAATATCTCCCTTGGTGGTTGCTTGTGAGGCATAGAGAAGTGTCTTTCCAATTTGTGCCTGAAAATTACCTGAGTGACTAACTGAAAATGCAGAGTGGCCTGGAGGCTTTGTGTTGCCCTAGCTTTCACCCCTAGTGATTCTCATTTAGGTCTGAGATGAGCTCAGGAGTATGTGCATTTAAAAGGTATTTTAGGGCCAGACGCAGTGGCTCATGCCTGTAATCTCAACACTTTGGGAGGCTGAGGCAGGCGGATCATGTGAGGTCAGGAGTTTGAGACTAGCCTGGCCAACATGGTGAAACCCTGTCTCTACTAAATATACAAAAATTAGCCAGGCATGTTGGTGTGCACCTGTAATCCCAGCTACTCGGGAGGCTGAGGCACAAAAATCGCTTGAAGTTGGGAGGTGGAGTTTGCAGTGAGTTGAGATGGCACCACTGCACTCCAGCCTGGGCAACAGAGCAAGACTCTGCCTTAAAAAAATAAATAAATAAAAGGTGTTTCAGGAGATTGTGATTTAGGTGGTCCACAGTCATCACTTTAAAAAACACTGGATCAGAGAGAATGTGTGCAGACTGCTTAGTATAGTGCTTGAACCTAACAAGTATCCAGCAGTTAGGAATAATGATCTGACATGCTGTTTGTTTGTTTGCTTTTGTGAGACGGAGTCTCGCTGTGATGCCCAGACTGGAGTGCAATGGCGCAATCTTGGCACGCTGCAACCTCCACTTCCCAGACTCAAGCAATTCTCCTGCCTCAGCCTCCCAAGTAGCTGGGATTACAGGCACGCGCCACCACGCCTGGCTACTTTTTTTTTTTTTTTGAGATGGAGTTTAGCTCTCGTTGCCCAGGCTGGAGTGCAATGGCATGATCTTGGCTCACTGCAACCTCAGCCTCCCAGGTTCAAGCAATTCTCCTGCCTCAGCCTCCGGAGTAGCTGGGATTACAGGCATGCAACACCATGCCCTCCTAGTTTAGCATTTTTAGTAGAGATGAGGTTTCTCCATGTTGGTCAAGCTGGTCTTGAACTTCCCAACCTCAGGTGATCTGCCCCCCTTGGTCTCCCAAAGTACTGGGATTATAGGCGTGAGCCACCGCGCCCGGCCATGCCTGGCTAATTTTTGTATTTTTGGTAGAAACAGGGTTTCACTATGTTGGCCAGGCTGGTCTCAAAGTCCTGACCTCAAGTGATCCACTGGCCTCAGCCTCCCAAAGTGCTGGAATTACAGGTGTGAGCTACCACGCCCTGCTGACATAATGCTACTTGATTAATATGATGGTAGAGCCCAACTCCAGTGTAGCTTTCTCTGACCAGACTCATCTTCAAGGTGAAAATAAGTGCTTCTCTCTCTACATTTCCATGCCTCAGCGACATTTTATTTATTTATTTTGAGACAGAGTCTTACTCTGTTGCCCAAGCTGGAGTACAGTGACGCAACCTCAGCTCACTGCAACCTCTGCCTCCCGGGTTCAAGCACTTCTCGTGCCTCAACCTCCCTAGTAGCTGAGATTATGTAACTACTTTATCTGGTTGCAAGAATCCAACATTGGAGGCCAATCACAGAACAGTGATTCTGACACCACAGGTGTGAGCCACTGCACCCATCTTAGAGCATATTATTTAGTTTACGTTCGAAAAGCATCTGATAGTACCTACTGGGTGCCCTGAACTCTGCTAGGTGCTAGTGATAGAAAGATGCTCACAGTTTGGTTCCCATTCTCAAGTTTGTTTTTTTTTCCCCCCCAGAAACCAGAGCAGGCTACCTGACTCAGGTTGCGAGACATGAAAGATTTCCTGGAGTTCTGATCTAAGTCTTAAAGAACAAGGAGGATTTGTCAAGATAAGGGCCTGTGTTTAGGCAGGGGACATAGCAGTGTCACAAAGGCACCCAACAGTGTGGTAGAAATGGAAGATAAAAGTAGTTTGGTGTTTTTAGAGCGAGAGACCCAAAGTGGTGGGTAGAGACAGGATGCTGGTGAAGTCCAAGTCAGTAGGGGCTCCTAGGAAGCCCCACTGTAAGCTTTTACTTAATCCTCCGGGTGGTGCAGATTCACTGAAGAGTTTCAAATGACAGGAAGGGTGACATGGTTAGCTTTGGGCTTTATGTGTAGATCACTAATTACTGTATTAACTATGGTTGGCACAAAATACAGGGCAGAAGACCACTTAGAAGGCAGTTTTTAGTAGTTTAGGTGATAGGCGAAAGTGGCCTTTCTGGTAGGGATGGCAGGAAGCACACAGATGTGAGAAATAGATTTAGGTGGTAGAATCGGGAGGTCTGTGTATGGGAGCTTAAAGAAAGCCAGGAAAAACCAGAGCAGCTGACACTAAAGGGGCTAAGCACTGTTCTTAGAGCTGCAGTTGTATTATCTCACAGAGTTCTCATGACACATCTTGAGATCAAGGACCTATTATCATCCCTGTTTTACAGATAGGAAAACAGAGAAGAAGGAAGAAAAGTACTGGCCCATCCAAGGCCCCAGTGGTATGGTCGAGACCCAGGCATCTGACTCCAGAGCCCATGTTCTCAGCCACCTCACTATGGACTACTCTCGTGGAAATAGCAAGGACATGAAGACCAGGCTTCTGGCTTGAGTGACTGGGTGGGTGGTTGGTAGACTCTGGAGACGGCACACAGAAGCAGACAGACACGTAGGGTCTATAGATGTCTGAGAGGAAATGACTGATGGGCAGTACAGTAGAGAAGACTCAGGTAGATCAAGAAGAAATCTTCACCAGAAAGAGTGATTTGAAAAATAACAGCAGATTTTGGTAGAAACTAAAGAGGCATTGAGTTGATTTATGGAGCTCTACAGAGTGAAAAGATGAGTAGTTCTGAGATGGAATCCTGGGGACAACCTCACCTAAGAGGGCCCAAATTGAGACTAGAATGTGTAGCAGGGGAGGAGAGCATAGCAAGGAAGGTGTGATCTGTGGACTGATAGTGATGAAGTGATAATTGTATGTGTATTTTTTTTTTTTTTTTTTTTGAGACAGTCTCACTGTCACCCTTACTGGAATGCAGTGGGCATTATCATGGCTCACTGTAGCCATAACTTCCTGGGCTCAGGGTATTCTCCCACTTAAGCTTCCCAGTAGCTGGGACTACAGGTGCACACTACCACACCTGACTAATTTTTCGTATTTTTTATAGACACTGGGTTTCGTGATGTTGCTCAGGCTGGTCTTGAACTTTCTGGGCTCAACCGTTTTTTTTGTTGTTGTTGTCTGCCTTTTTGAGGCGGAGTCTCACTTGTCACCCAGGCTGGAGTGCAATGGCAAGATCTTGGCTCACCGCAACCTCCGCCTCCTGGGTTCAAGTGATTCTCCTGTCTCAGCCTCACAAGTAGCTAGTATTACAGGTGTGTGCCACCACACCTGGCTAATTTTTGTATTTTTAGTAGAGATGCGGTTTCACCATGTTGGCCAGGCTGGTCTCGAACTTCTGACCTCAAGTGATCCTCCCACCTCAGCCTACCACACTGCAGTGATTACAGGCATGAGCCACCGTGCCCGACCTCAACTGTATGTTTTTATCCGTGTCCTCATTTTATATGGGATTCCCACATTCTTGCTCAAGGTCACACAGTTGTTGAGCCAGGATTTGAATCAAAGATCGAATTCAGCCTGAATTATTTCAGAGCCTTACTGTTAACCATTGTGTGGTACAGCTTCTCAGCACATAATGAGATCCCTGAAGAAGCAGAATGGGATGGGTCAAGGATACAGGGTTAGTCTGGAATGGGAAGTGGGCCAGCTCATTTTCTTGGAGGAAAAGGTAGTAAGATAGTGTGCTGTGGATGGTTGGTAGGAGGCGATGAGGGGAGATAACTTCTGTTGAATCTAGTCTTGGTGAAGGTGGCAAGGTTATTTGCAGAGAATAATGGTTCAATTAGTTGTTTGATGTGTGAAGAAATCCTTTGAGAGCAGTATGGAATCTGTAATCTTACTGGTGGCTGTTAGGGGATTATGTTATCCTGTCTTTGAGGCTCTGCTCTGCTGATGTTCAGCCTTAGGAGTGAAATAATTCCCCTGTTTCAGTTCCCACATCTCTCTTCCTCTCTTGAGGGCTTTTTTTTTTTTTTTTTTTGGAGACGGAGTCTGGCTCTGTTGCCCAGGCTGGAGTGCAGTGGCCAGATCTCAGCTCACTGCAAGCTCTGCCTCCTGGGTTTACGCCATTCTCCTGCCTAAGCCTCCTGAATAGCTGGGACTACAGGCGCCCACCACCACGCCTGGCTAATTTTTTGTATTTTAAGTAGAGATGGGGTTTCACCGTGTTAGCCAGGATGGTCTCGATCTCCTGACCTTGTGATCCGCCCGTCTAGGCCTCCCAAAGTGCTGGGATTACAGACATGAGCCACCGCACCCAGCCCCTCTGTGAGTTTTTTTTTTTTTTTTTTTT
>NC_045454.1:10874993-10875414 GCF_002776525.5 Piliocolobus tephrosceles | reverse complement strand
CCTCGTGATCCGCCCGCCTCAGCCTCCCAAAGTGCTGGGATTACAGGAGTGAGCCACCGGGCCCAGCCTCACATCCAGTTTCTTAATGAACTCTTAAATTCGATTAAAACTCACAGAGGGGACCGGGAGCAGTGGCTCAAGCCTGTAATCCCAGCACTTTGGGAGGCCGAGACGGGCGGATCACGAGGTCAGGAGTTCGAGACCATCCTGGCTAACACGGTGAAACCCCGTCTCTACTAAAAATACAAAAAACTAGCCGGGCGAGGTGGCGGGCGCCTGTAGTCCCAGCTACTCAGGAGGCTGAGGCAGGAGAATGGCCTAAACCCGGGAGGCGGAGCTTGCAGTGAGCTGAGATCCGGCCACTGCACTCCAGCCTGGGCAACAGAGCGAGACTCCGTCTCAAAAAAAAAAAAAAAAAAAC
>NC_045454.1:10865601-10874893 GCF_002776525.5 Piliocolobus tephrosceles | reverse complement strand
CCGTCTCGGCCTCCCAAAGTGCTGGGATTACAGGCTTGAGCCACTGCTCCCGGTCCCCTCTGTGAGTTTTAATCGAATTTAAGAGTTCATTAAGAAACTGGATGTGAGGCTGGGCCCGGTGGCTCACTCCTGTAATCCCAGCACTTTGGGAGGCTGAGGCGGGCGGATCACGAGGTCAGGGGATTCAAGACCATCCTGGCTAACACGGTGAAACCCCGTCTCTACTACAAATACAAAAAGTCAGCCGAGCGTGGTGGTGGGCGCCTGTAGTCCCAGCTACTCATAAGGCTGAGGCAGGGGAATAGCGTGAAGTCCGGAGGCAGAGCTTGCAGTGAGCCAAGATTGCGCGATTGTACTCCAGCCTGGGAGACACCAAGACTCCCCCTCAAAAAAATAAATAAATAAATAAACAAGGCCGGGCGCGGTGGCTCATGTCTGTAATCCCAGCACTTTGGGAGGCCGAGGCGGACGGATCACGAGGAGATCGAGAACATACTGACTAAAACGGTAAAACCCCGTCTCTACTTAAAAAAAAAAAAAAAACAAAAAAATTAGCCGGGTGTGGTGGTGGGCGCCTGTAGTCCCAGCTACTCGGGAGGCTGAGGCAGGAGAATCACTTGAACCCGGGAGGCGGAGGTTGCAGTGAGCCCAGATCACACCACTGCACTCCAGCCTGGGAGACAGAGTGACTCCGTCTCAAGAAAGAAACAATGTGGTGGCTCACACCTGGCAGCCCAGCTAATTGGGAAGCTGAGGTGGGAAGATCACTTGCGCCCAGGAGTTTGAGGCTGCAGTGTGCTATGATCATTCCTGCGAATAGCCACTGCACTCTAGCCTGGATGACATAGCCTGTCTATATATATATATATATATTTATTATTATTATTATTTTGAGACAGAGTTTTGCTCTTGTTGATCAGGCTGGAGTGCAAATGGCACAATCTCGGCTTACTGCAACCTCTGGCTCCCGGGTTCAAGTGATTCTCCTGCCTCAGCCTCTGGAGTAGCTGAGATTACAGGCATGCGCCACCACGCCTGGCTAATTTTGGGGTTTCACCATGTTGGTGAAACATGGTGAGATGGGGTTTCACCATGTTGGTCAAACTGCTCTTGAACTCTGAACCTCAGATGATCCGCCTGCCTTGGCCTCCCAAAGTGCTGGGATTACAAGCGTGAGCCACCACGCCTGGCCATAGTCTGTCTATATTTTTTTAAAGTTCGTTTCAAGCATTGTTAATTTTGTCTGATTTTTGAACTGGTTTGATTTTTTTTTCTTTTTCTTTTTTTTTCTTTTAAGTTTTCTCATGAGGTTGCAGTTTTTTGTTATTTTTTGAGAGAGGGCCTCTCTGTGTTGTTCAGGCCAGTTTTGAGCTCCTGACCTCAAGCAGTGATCCTCCTGCTTTGGCATCCCAAATTGCTGGGATTACAGATGTGAGCTACTGTGCCAGGCCACACTCCACACTGCTCTACTTTTTTTTCTTTGAGACGGAGTCTTGCTCTGTTGCCCAGGCTGGAGTCCAGTGGTACAATCTCAGCTCACTGCAACTTCCACCTCCCGGGTTCAAGTGGTTCTCCTGCCTCGGCCTCCCAAGTAGCTGGGATTACAGGCACACACCACCACACCTGGCTTATTTTTGAATTTTTAGTACAGACGGCATTTCACCATGTTGGCCGGGTTGGTCTCGAACTCCTGACCTCAGGTATCCACCTGCCTCGGCCTCCTAAAGTGCTGGGATTACAGGTGTGAGCCACTGCGCCCTGCCCACACTGGTCTACTTTTAAACCATTGGAAGACAGAGACTTAATCCTGTAAACTACTGGTGTATTTCCCCAAATGCTTATAGTTGGGCACATGCTAAGCATTTAGTCAATTCTTGCCACTGGTCATCAGTCATTTGTTAGCAGTTACAAATTTGCATAGAAGAAGAAAGCATGGATTTTTTTGTTGAGAGTGAATTTTCTTTGTAAACACAAGGGGGTGCTCTTTAACCATCAATGACCAGTTTAAAAAAAGTTTAAAGTCATTTTAAAGCCTTGGAAGGAAGTCTGCATAAGGAAAATTGCTACAGGAAGAATAATACATTTTAGGGCTGTGCTCTGTGTTTCATGCCTGTAATCTCAGCACTTTGGGAGGCTGAGGCAGATGGATCACAAGACCAAGAGATCAAGACTATCCTGGCAAACGTGGTGAAACCCCGTCTCTACTAAAAATACAAACATTAGCTGGGCGTGGTGGTGCGCGCCTGTAGTCCCAGCTACTTGGGTGGCCGAGGCAGGAGGAGAATCGCTTGAACCGGGGAGGGGGAGGTTGCAGTGAGCCGAGATCACGCCACTGCACTCCAGCCTGGCGACAGAGCAAGATTCTGTCTCGAAAAAAAAAAAAAAAATTTAAGTGGTAGGTATTTTAGCTATGCTTTAAAATTTAGAGATTGTCTTTGAGATTTATTTTCCCTAAAAATTCAATAATTAAAAAAATACATATATTATTCCTAGGTATCTCCTGAAGATCCTGGAGCTCAGTTCTTGATTCGTACTGGGTCTGTTGGCCGAAATAGGGCTGAAGCCTCTTTGGAGCGAGCTCAGAATCTCAACCCCATGGTGGATGTGAAGGTAGACACTGAGGATATAGAGAAGAAACCAGAGTCATTTTTCACTCAATTTGATGCTGTAAGTTTCTTAATGTAAAATCTGCTGTGGGAAGTAAACAAATTAAGGTGCTAGTTGTATATACTTTCAAATCCCAAAGCAATCTGAGAGCATTCAAATATCAAATTCTGAGCTTTTTCCCAATAAAATGTATAAGCTGTTCTGTTGTTTAGGCTTAGTATATTGTGTGAATGTGTTGCTAGAAAGGTCCAGTCTGTTGGATCTGCTGTAGCTGTTGGTGACTTGCTGTCTGCTGGCTTCTTCTCTGGGCATATGTTCCCTCAGCCAGGTTTCGTCTTTGGTGTTTTGTCTTCCTTCCAGAATCTTTGCACATAACTTTAATCCATGTTATTGCAAATGTTTTCTTCCGAAAACTTAACAAGTTGGTGATTAATTTCTGTGGCAGAGGCATTTTTTTGTTAGAAATATCAAACTACAGCTTGTGTTTTGTCTTAGGAAAAAGCACACCTGATCTTGGTCTATCTATGTCTGTCTGTCTGTTTCTCACAGTCACGTTGACCATGTTGCCATGGATAACTAGAGAAAAATTACTGTAGTCATAAGCCAAATGAGGCATATCCAGCCTCATTTGGTTTCACTGCCAAATCTATGCGGAGGTGAAAGGATAAATTAAATTCTTTGTCAATGTCTGCGACCTTTCAGACATAGTTCCCTGCGTTCTGGAAACGCTTCACAAATCTTGAGAACTGTGAAATAGTCATAGATGAGCTACTAGTTTTTCAAATGAAAGGTCCCAGTATGTTATATGAGAGGTTAGAATTTGGGTTAGGTAGTTCGTTTTTTAACACTTTTTTTTTTTTTTGTTGAGATGGAGTTTTGCTCTTGTTGCCCAGACTGGAGTGCAATTGTGCGATCTTGGCTCATTGCAACCTCCGCCTCCTGGGTTCAAGTGATTCTCCTGCCTCAGCCTCCCAAGTAACTGGGATTACAGGCATCGACCACCATGCTTGGCTAATTTTTTGTATTTTTAGTAGAGTTGGGATTTCACCATGTTGGTCAGGCTGGTCTTGAACTCCTGACCTCAGGTGATCCACCTGCCTCGGCCTCCCAAAGTGATGGGATTATAGGTGTGAGCCACCGCACCCGGCCTGTTTCTTACACTTTTCTTTCTTTCTCTTTTTTTTGAGATGGAGTCTCGCTCTGTTGCCCAGGCTGGAGTGCAGTGGCATGATTTCAGCTCACTGCAACCTCCACCTCCCTGGTTTAAGCAGTTCTCTGCCTCAGTCTCCCTTTTTTACACTTTTCTTTTTTTTTTTTTTTTTGAGGCGGAGTCTCGCTCTGTCGCCCGGACTGGAGTGCAGTGGCCGGATCTCAGCTCACTGCAAGCTCCGCCTCCCGGGTTTACACCATTCTCCTGCCTCAGCCTCTGGAGTAGCTGGGACTACAGGCGCCCGCCACCTCGCCCGGCTAGTTTTTGTATTTTTAGTAGAGATGGGGTTTCACCGTGTTAGCCAGGATGGTCTTGATCTCCTGACCTCGTGATCCGCCCGTCTCGGTCTCCCAAAGTGCTGGGATTACAGGCTTGAGCCACCGCACCCGGCCACACTTTTCTATTTCATATGTGCATCTGTTCGAATATGGGCTTAGAAGGATGGATCATCTGTGCATTTGTCCTGTTTTCTTTTTCCTAGTCCCTTCTATTTTTTAACTTCAGGTATTGGGACACTTTCCATTTGGACATAAGTCTTCATTTTCTTATCTGTAGTAACCATTTTTATTTTATGCCAGGTGTCCCTCGAACTTGTAGATGTAGAAAGAGGGTTTGTTAAAACTGAAGTGCGAGGCCAGTTGATTGTGTAATGTGTGTGCATGGGACCATGTTGTCTGCCTTGTAGGCCATGTTTGGCTGGTCCTTGCAGGTTTGATAGTTACTTTAGACTCTGCAGGGTTCCATTTGATCAATTGGTTGCATGTTCACCTGTGGATTTCTTACCTTTTAGATGGGATTTTTCCTTGGGTGGCTGCATCCTTTGAAACACCAAAGAAACACATGTCTCTGTGAATGTTATTTCGGTATTCAGGCCGCTAGACAACAGCAAAGAGGGTCTATCAAGTGAAAATGTCCTTTTGTTCAGGAAAAAGCATGTGCAATTTGGAAGTTGTCTTTTGACCATGATCACAAAGCTTCTCCCAGAAAGACAGTATTTTGTGCAGTAGAACTTAGCCATTTCCAATACCTCAACTTACTGGAATACAACCTGGAGGCCCCAGAGCAACGCTGATAATTCCACTGAGTGAATCACCAGTTCATTGTCTAAGCCTGAATGGAAGGTCACTTGGTCTATAACCTTTTCTTTTGTCCTTAAATTCAGATAAAGTTTCACACTGCAATCTGTGGAAAAATGATCTCAACAGGACTTGTTTATCTTCTTTATCTTAACATATCAATCAAAAGGAGGGGGAAGAAAAGTGCTTGTATTTAAACATGACCTTTGGGTCAGTTTAAAAAACTGGTTTTACTTCTCACTGTAGCTTATTTGGATTTTAATAGATTTAACGGTTTAGAAAAAACTTGCTAAGTTATTTTTTTCATGAAAACTATGAGATGTGTATATGTTCATGGATTACAGAAAACATTTGTTGACTAGCTTTTACTTTTTAGCTAAACACATTTTATTTTGGCTGCTTTTGGCTGCAGAACGTGACAGTCTCATAACTTATATTTTCTACACGTTGAAACCTACAACTTTTGTCTTCTAGCCATAGGACCCAAATAACCTGTTGTACCAGTTTGAAACGTGTTTTAAACATGCCCAGAGAGACTGTTCATTAAGATTTATTTAGACATCAGGGCAGTGATTCACGGTATGCAAAACTCATACCTAGCCAATTTCTTTCTTTCTGCAGGTGTGTCTGACTTGCTGCTCCAGGGATGTCATAGTTAAAGTTGACCAGATCTGTCACAAAAATAGCATCAAGTTCTTTACAGGAGATGTTTTTGGCTACCATGGATACACATTTGCCAATCTAGGAGAGCATGAGTTTGTAGAGTAAGTGTTGGGAGAGGCGGGGAGAATGTAACATTTTCTCCTTTTTATACTTTTTTTAAAAAAATTATGTATGTATTTATTTGTTTATGTGTAGAGACAGGATCTAAGCTATGTTGTTCAAGCTGGTCTTGAACTCCTGGGCTCAAGTGAGCCTCCACCTTGGCTTCCCAAAGTTCTGGGATTACAGGCATGAGCCATTGCGCCTAGATGACAACATAACACTTTTCAAAATTTAGTTTTATTTACTGGTAGAAAACAACCATCTAAGGAAATAATTTGATTATAATACTTAGAACATTCTGAAACCAAGTCATTAACAAATTGCCACATACAATAGATTGTGGGTTCAGAATTTTAGGAGGTATGCCCCTGCTCTCCAAAATGATAGACTAAATCTAAAGCCTAAAGCAAGCAGAGTTTTACGGCAATAAAAGTACACCACATGGGTATTTGTTTGATCATTCTGGGCTTCATGTGGTAAAGTCACATTTTCTGCATAGGGAAGGCTTGCTCTGATTGTAAACATTTGTTCCCCAGCTTGGGCTTACATGTTTTCTTTTCTTTGTTTTTTTTTTTTTTTGAGACAGAGTTTTGCTCTTGTTGCCCAGGCTGGAGTGCAGTGGCGCAATCTCAGCTCACCTCAACCTCCACCTCCCAGGTTCAAGCGATTCTCCTGCCTTAGCCTTCCCAAGTAGCTGGAATTATAGGCATGCACCACCAAGCCCGGCTAATTTTGTATTTTTAGTAGAGATAGGATTTCTCCGTGTGGGTCAGGCTGGTCTCGAACTCCCGACCTCAGGTGATCCGCCCACCTCGGCCTCCCAAAGTGCTGGGATTACAGGCATGAGCCACCGTGCCCGGCCTGCTTACATGTTTTCAAGTTGAGAGATAGTAAAATAAGTACAAAATAGTTAGTTGAGTGACTCTGGAGGCACATTCAGCCAAAGTCTACCTTGGAAAAGGTATCCAATATCCAGAGAGACTCCTCTGGTAGAACAAACAGACCTCATCCTCTCATGTTGAACATTGAGGCTGCAGAACTTGGTAATTCTCACATGACAGGACTTGCAGTGTTTTGACTTTGTAGTCTCTGGGTGAAAGATGGCAGATGATCTGTTATTGTACAACTATGAGTTAGGTATTTTGGCTGCAGTTTCTGACCACCCCCTCCAAAAAGAAAGACAGATTCTGTGAGGTAGGAGCTTCCTACCAGGAGACTGAGAACTGTTCTCTTGTTCAGCCTCTCAGGCAAATCACTGAAATTTCTCTGGTCTCCAAGTTTCTTGCCTGTAAAATCAAGACGGGGGAAGGACAGTCATGTTCTAGACATCTCCTAACTCTACTGTTTTATGGCTTTAGGATAATCTAGTTCTTTGGGCATATTATCATTATTTATTTATTTTTTAGAGACGGAGTTTTGCTTTTGTTGCCCAGGCTGGAGTGCAGTGGCGCGATCTCGGCTCACAACCACCTCCGCCTCCTGGCTTCAAGCTATTCTCCTGCCTCAGCCTCTGGAGTAGCTGGGATTACAGGCATGCGCCACCACGCCCGGCTAATTTTGTATGTTTAGTAGTGACAGGGTTTCTCCATGTTGGTCAGGCTGGTCTCGAACTCCAGACCTCAGGTGATCCACCCACCTTGGCCTCCCTAAGCGCTGGGATTACAGGCATGAGCCACCGCACCCGGCTATTATTTTTGAGATGGAGTTTTGCTCTTATCACCCAGGCTAGAGTACAATGGCACGATCTTGACTCACTGCAACCTCCACCTCCCGGATTCAAGTTATTCTCTTGCTTCAGCCTCCAGAGCAGCTGGGACTGCAGGTGCCCACCACCATGCCCAGCTAATTTTTGTATTTCTGGTAGAGACGGGATTTCACTATGTTGGCCAGGCTGGTCTCGAACTCCTGACCTCAGGTGTTCCACCCACCTCAGCCTCCCAAAGTGCTGGGATTACAAACGTGAGCCACTGTGCCTGGCTTCTTTGGGTATATTATAAAGAAGTCATAGTAGTGGAAAGCAGTCCAGATTATTTTAATATAAGCTGCCCACAGCAGAGGGTCAGAATTAAGTTTGGCAATTTTTTTTTTTTTTTTCTGAGACGGAGTTTCACTCAGTTGCCCAGGCTGGAGTATAGTGGCGTGATCTCAGCTCATTACAACCTCCGCCTCCTGGGTTCAGGCAGTTCTTCTGCCTCAGCCTTGCGAGTAGCTGGGATTACAGGCGCACGCCACCACGCCCGGCTAATTTTTTGTACTGTTAGTAGAGATGGGGTTTCGCCATGTTGGCCAGGCTAGTCTCAAACCCTTGACCTCAAGTGATCTGCCTGCCTTGGCCTCCCAAAGTGCTGGGATTACAAGCGTGAGCCACTGCACCCAGCCAAGTTTGGCTATTTATTTCATGATTCAAGTAGAGTCTTTACAAAGTAATCACTTTGATTTATTGAGAGCAGCTGTGTGCCTGGCAGTGTGCTGAGCAACGTATGCTGCTCTGTTTTTCCCACGGTAATTTCCTGAGTGCCCAACAGTGTGAGTACCAGACTCATCACGTTATCAATGGCAGAGCTGGAATTTGAACCGAGATCTGACTCCAGAGCTTTTGCCCCTAACCACCATCCCAATCTGTGACCTGGAGAGGCTTTTTTTGATTCCAGTAGCATGATTTCTAGGGTAAAATTACATTCCCTCCCCTTGTCACCCTCTAGGGAGAAAACTAAAGTTGCCAAAGTTAGCCAAGGAGTAGAAGATGGGCCCGATACCAAGAGAGCAAAACTTGATTCTTCTGAAACAACGATGGTCAAAAAGGTATGTGTAATGTGGGGGCAGAGGTCAGAAACCCTAGGGCCTTGGAGGGGACGGGCAATGATGATTGAAAAGGAGAAGAGAAAGCACTTCTGGAAGGGGTGGTGCGAGTGCTTGTCCCATCTAAAGGGAGACTGCCACAGCTTAGTGTCAGCCAGCTGTTGCTGTGAGGGAATGTGGGCCCAGTGATTCCAGATGGGATTTTTCAAGACAATGAGAAATGCAAACTTTTGTAGGCTCTGTCCCAAACTTTGTGTGTGTGTGTGTGTGTGTGTGTGTGTGTGCGATGGAATTTTTTTCTTGTCGCTCAGGCTGGAGTGCAGTGGCATGATCTCGGCTCACTACAGCCTCAACCTCCTGGGTTCAAGCGATTCTCCTGCCTCATCCTCCCAAGTAGCACCCCCGGCTAATTTTTTTTGTATTTTTAGTAGAGACAGGGTTTCGCCATGTTGGCCAGGCTGGTCTTGAACTCCTGACCTCAGGTGATCCACCCGCCTTGGCCTCCCAAAGTGCTGGGATTGCAGGCGTGAGCTACTGTGCCTGGCTCCAAATTTTTTTCTTTTCTTTTTCTTTTTTTTTTTTTTTTTGAGATGAAGTCTCGCTGTGTCCAGGCTGGAGTGGTGCAATCTCAGCTCACTGCAACCTCCGCCTCCCAGGTTCAGGAGGTTTTCTTGCCTCAGACTCCCGAGTATCTGGGACTACAGGCGTATGCCACCACACCCAGCTAATTTTTGTATTTTCAGTAGAGATGGGATTCCACCATGTTGGCCAGGATGGTCTTTATCTCTTGACCTCGTGATCCACCTGCTTCAGCCCCCATCAAAGTGCTGGGATT
>NC_045454.1:10846037-10865501 GCF_002776525.5 Piliocolobus tephrosceles | reverse complement strand
TGATCCGCCCGCCTCGGCCTCCCAAAGTGCTGGGATTACAGGCTTGAGCCACCGCGCCCGGCCTTTTTTTTTTAAGTGGCAAAACACCAGTCCCGGTTACAATAGCAAGACCCCGTGTCTACAAAAAAAAGAAATGTAAAAATGTGTCTGGTGTGGTGAGCACCTGTAGGCCCACCTACTCAGAGGCTGAGCGTGGAGGATTGCTTGAGCCTGGGAGGTGGAGGCTGCAGTGAGCCATGGTCACACTACTGCAGCCCAGCCTGGGCAACAGAGCAAGATCCTGTCTAAAACAAAAAAGGCAAAACAAAATTTTTTTTGTATTTTCTCTGCTAAAAATACAAAAATTAGCCGGGCAAGGTGGTGCGTGCCTGTAGTCCCAGCTACTCAGGAGGCTGAGGCAGGAGAATAGCCTGAACCCGGGAGGCAGAGGTTGCAGTGAGCCGAGACAGCAGCACTGAACTCCAGTCTGGCGACAGAGCGAGACTGTCTCAAAAAAAAAAAAAAAAAAGTTTTCTTTGCCTGTTTTTTCCTTTTGCCAAACAACCTTTAGTAAGAAAAGTCTTTCAATGTTGACAGGTGTTATCAGATTCATAGTTGTTAATGTAGTTTATATTAGGGTGCTCAGCCTCTATTTGGATCAGGTGCAATAATTACATTTATAGAAAGGAATGAAGAAGGGGTCAGAAGAGGATGGTTTCTGTACCTAGTGCTGGAATCTGAGATGGGAACCATGTGATGGGGAAAGCAAGATGAAGGGGCCAGAATTGGTTTCATTGAACTGAGAGGAAAGACATGACCAAGCCCATATTTACCCTTTGCTTTGTAGATTTAAATGTTGAGAAAGAAAAACAGTTGGTCAGAATGTTGAGTTAAATTACGCTAACGAGGGGATTCTAAAGAGTTCAGAAACCACAAGAGAGACTGCAGAAAACCACAAAAGTGGAACTCTCAGACTCTCCAGCAAGGCGGTGTTGGAGATTTTCTTTCTCTTTTTGTGTTTGTGTTGGAGTAGTTTGGTGCTGTAAGTGTGATACAGAGGAATTAAGCCCTAATTTTAGTGTCTATTCACAGAACCGTAATTATCCAGAGTGAACCTTGGTGTTTTGGCCAAAACTTGGGTCCCTTTCTTTCTGCCTTTCTTTCTTTTTGAGGCCCAGTCAAGATTTATCTGAATAGCTCCGTGAATTTGGTGGGGGGGAGATAAATTGTTAACAAACGGAGGAGTACAAAAGCTGCTTTGTGGGTGCTGTCAGTTTATAAATCACACCCTCTTACAAGTGTGACACTTGGCCTTGGTGTGAAGGGTTTTATGGCTTAAGGGCCTTCTCTGATTGAGGCGGGTCTTTCACATTCAAATGGAGAAAGTGCCTAGCTTTGTTAGCCATTCACAGCTGGAAGTTTCCCTGGAGTCAGTTCTGATGGTGCCCACTGGGGTGGATCTGGAAACCTTTTGGGAACCACTTTATGTCGCTATGAGGAGAATGTAGGCAGCCCAGGCCTTTGCCTACCATTACGGAGGGCCCTACAGGCACAGAGGTTTTTGTGCAGCCTCTTCCTACGTGGAGCTGAGCTGGAAGGTATCAAAATATTCCCCAGCTGACATTGTTAGTCAGCTGTTACACTTGAACAATTCAGGCTCGGATTCCAACCCCAAGCCCTTAAGGTTACGAGGCATTCAGTGCATTCCTGTTGACAATCCCCGGGATTCCAAACCTTGCCTTTGTGTGGCTTCACCAAGGGCCCTGCGGACGGACTGGGCTGGACTGGGTTTTGGCCGTGGCTTTGTCACTTTGCAATAACATGCCTCCTTCTGTTTTGGTACAGATGGCCCTGTGATTTCAAGGTTCTCTTCCAACACCAAAGATTCCTTGATTCTGATGCTGCCGTTTTGCCTAATTGTACAGAATAACTAGTTGGGTTGTGCTCAGAGAGTGCAGGGTGGGGGTGGGGAAGCAGCCACTTCCTGTTTCCTGTGAAAGGTTTTCTGGTTAGGGTTCCCTTCCCCTCCCCTCTTTCCCTAGGTTTAATCAAAGGTTGTAAAGCCACTTTTGCTTCAAGGTACACTTTGTGCTCCTAAATTAGTAACGTTAAAAAACAAAAAGGAAAAACAGCCTGTGGTTTTCACACCCTCTAGGAAGCTGGTGGGCCTTTCTAGCACCTGTGCCATTCTGATAAATAAGGCCTTAAGAAAATGCCTTTTCCAGAAATAGGTGCTCAGTAGTTTATTTGCTTTCTTTGGTGCCCAGGAGAAGATTTGAGACGGATTTCGTCACAATTAGGTCTCGGACACAAGCCTCACTTGGACACTGACGTTCAGAAGACAGAGGACAGAGCAATGAGTTGGTGGTGAGGAAGTGCCCACAAAGGTTTCCCAGAGGAAGAGTTGTTTGTGTTGGCATGTGAGGGACAAACTTTCCAGGCACCAGAGCCCGGAGCAGTGCTCCATCTGAGGAAGTAGGATAAACTGAAAGACTGATATAGGGGCAGAGTTGCTCTGGCTGCCCTCACTGCCACAGCCAGCTCTTTCTGTGAGTTGCAGAATGCCTACTGTGTGCAAGGCACAGTGTTGAGCGCAGGGAATCACATCCAGTCTTGTTGTCCACACCTACAGCTGATAAAGAAGCTACAGAAATTAAGTGACTTGACCAAAGTCACACAGCTGTGGAAGAAGGCGAGAGCATAGACAGTGGGTACGGACATAGGCTCACCCTATGATTTACAAAGAAGGATCCCCCTGAAGTTTCTAGGGTAACGTGACATATTAGGAGGATGGTAGGGTAAAATGTGTGAACATCGGGATCATTCTGGAAAACCTTTAGGTTAAAAGGCCACTGTCATGCTCCCATGTTTACGTTTCTTTATCGTGAGTTATTTGTGTTAGGTGCTGCCAGAGATGATGAGATGCCTGACAGTGGTTACTCTCTAATAGCTCTTTAAAAATTAAAGACAAAGTAGGATTTGTTCCTGACTGCACCAGAAATACAGATTTAATTTTATTTCTGCTCCTGAAATAGGTGACTAATTTGGAGTACTATTAATACTCTTTTCATGAATTAGTTGAGAAATTCCACAGTTGAGGAGTGATTCATTCTTTTGACTCCCTCTTTCTGAGCAATTTGTTGACAACCTTCTCATCTTCTCCCACACCCGTCATTAAAGAAACAGTCGAGTTCTTTATGTTTCATGTGGTACCTTGGTTTCCACTGCTGATGGCCCTTGAGATTGATTGTGTCTGTCTCCCCCCTTCCATTTTAAGCTCCATAGGGGAAAGGCAGTCTTGTTCACTGCTAGACTCTTAGTTCAGTGTCTAGCACAGTCATATCCAGGGAATATTTGTTCAGTGTACTGGTGGCTGTTAACTGCAACATAATCCAACAACCCTGGAGGAAGTTATTTTCTTCCTTTTTTTTTTCTCTGAGGCAAGGTCTCACTACTCTGTCACCCAGGCTGAAGTGCAGTGGTTCAAACACTGCTCACTGCAACCTCCCAGCTGGAATTATAGACATCCACTACACCTGGCTAATTTTTAATTTTTAAAAATTGTTATTATTTCTGAGATGGAGTCTTGCTCTGTCACCCATGCTAGAGTGCACTGACACAATCTTGGCTCACTGCAGCCTGTGCCTCCCGGGATCAAGCAATTCTCCTGTCTCAGCCTCTGGAGTAGCTGAGACTGCAGGTGTGTGCCACCACACTTGGCTAATTTTTGTGTTTTTGGTAGAGACGGTATTTCTCCATATTGGCCAGGCTAGTCTCAAACTCCTGACCTCAAGTGATTCGCCCACCTCGGCCTCCCAAAGTACTGGGATTATAGGCATGAGCCAGAACTTCCAGCCTGATTATTTCCATTTTAAAAAAGAATAATTGAAGTGACCTTCTTTGTTACCAATGAAATGAATTAACCTTCTAGGATATTAATTCTCATGGTTTAGGTTATTTGAGCTAAGCTGAGAGAACAGAATACCAAAGAAGACAATAGACTTGCCCAGAAATATTTAGAAGTAAGTCATTCAGTTGCCTGGACTGGAACCCTCAGGCCAGAGAGGTCCAAAATCCTGGCCTTTTGTTTTTCGTTTGTTTCTTTGTTTTTTTCTTTTTGAGATGGAGTCTCGCTCTGTCATCAGGATGGAGTGCAGTGGCATGATCTCAGCTCACTGCAACTTCCGCCTCCCGGGTTTAAGCGATTCTCCTGCCTCAGCCTTCCGAGTAACTGGGACTACAGGTGTGTGCCACCATGCCCAGCTAATTTTTGTATTTTTGTTTTTGTTTTTTGAGGTGGAGTCTTGCTCTGTCGCCCAGGCTGGAGTATAGTGACGCAATCTCAGCTCACTGCAAGCTCCACCTCCTGGGTTCATGCCGTTCTCCTGCCTCAGCCTCCCGAGTAGCTGGGTCTACAGGCGCCCGCCACCATGCCCGGCTAATTTTTTTTTTTTTTTTTTGAGACGGAGTCTCGCTCTGTCGCCCAGGCTGGAGTACAGTGGCCTGATCTCAGCTCACTGCAAGCTCCGCCTCCCAGGTTTACGCCATTCTCCTGCCTCAGCCTCCCGTGTAGCTGGGACTACAGGCACCCGCCCCCTCGCCCGGCTAGTTTTTTTGTGTTTTTTTAGTAGAAACGGGGTTTCACCGTGTTAGCCAGGATGGTCTCGATCTCCTGACCTCGTGATCTGCCCGCCTCGGCCTCCCAAAGTGCTGGGATTACAAGCGTGAGCCACCACTCCTGGCCAATCCTGCTCATTATTAATCAGAACTACTTGGTTCAAAGGAGTGGAAATAGGGCAACGAGGGGTGTAAATTTGCAGAGTTAGGTGGAATGCTGATAACAAGTTTTCCAGGTCGGAGAGTTAGTTGGGGTGGGGGATACTAATGTTAGCTTATCTATCTATATTTAATTTTATATATTATTTATTTTTGAGATAGGATGTAACTCTGTAGCCCAGGCTGGAGTGCGGTGGCACGAACACAGCTCACTGCAGCCTTGAAATCCTGGGCTAAAGGATCCTCCCACTCACCTCAAGGTAGCTGGGACTGCAGGCGTGTGCCACCATGCCCTGCTAAGTTTTTTGGGTTTGTTTGTTTGTTTTTAAATGAATTATCTTCCTGTGTTGCCCAGGCTGATCTCAAACTCCTGGCCTCAAGCGATCCTTTTGCCTTGACCTCCCAAAGTGCTGAGATTATAGGCATGAGTTACTGTACCCGGCCTATATATTTTTTTATTGTGACCTTTCATGCACAAAAGAAGATATGCAACATCCATGCAGATAACAGAACAAAATAAACACTATCCACTTTAAAAACACAAACATTTTTAGTACTTTTGTACCAATCTGTCTGCTGCTTCTCTATCTTCTATTTCTTCTCCCTGTGCCCTCACCAGGTAAGTAACCCCAGAGCTACTGGTACATTTGTGTGAATTTAAAAAGACACCTGGAAGGTTCAGATACAGCCCTGCTTGACTTCCGGTTTTATCACATGTTTATAAATCTAAGCAGTGACATGGAACTTATTATACAATATTTTAGGCATAAATTAAGAATGATTTAGCTTACCATCATAGACCTGCCACTCAATTTGAAGCACCAAACATTACTGGTACGGTAAGGCCCTCTGGCTCTCCCTCCAACAGAAGTTACCACCCTCCTCAGTTGGGTTTCTCATTCCCATGCATTTCTTCTTACTACTTATGTATGTATTTCCAAGCAATACATAGAATTGCTTTGGATGCTTTTTAGCTTCTTAAAAACTGGTTTTATGTTGTATGCATGCTGCCACCTGCTTTTAAGGAGCAGCAACACGTTTATGAGGCCATCTGTTTATATGTTGTTCTAGGGCTTTGCTGTCCATTTTGGTAGCCACTAGCCACAGGTGGCTATTTAAATTAATTAAAATCAAATAAAAGATTTAGTTCCTCAGTCTCACTGGTCACATTTCAAGTGGCCAGTAAGTATATGTGGCCATTGGCATCTGTATTGCATAGCACAGATTACATTCTGTTCCATCATCACAGCTAGTTCTCTTGGATAACCCTGCAGGGCATTTCTTTTTGTTTTTTGTTTTGTTTTCATTTTTGTTTTTTGCTAGAGTCTTTGTTGCATGAATACATTACTATTTATATATCTATTTTTCTATTTATGAGCATTTGAGTGGGCAAGTTTTTGCTGTTACAAATTGTGCTGCATAAGCATTTTGTTTGTGTGTGTATAGATGATCTCCTTGGTCTATTGTGTTAATTTCTCTTGGGTATGTACCTGGGAGTAAAATTAAGATAAGGGCATTTTCAGCTTTACCAGACCCTGTTAAGTTACTCTCAAGTGGTTTTATCAATTTATATTCTAGAACCAAGAGTATGTATCAGTAACATTTGGTAACTTCAGGCGTTTTTTTTCCATTCTGCTGAGTGTGAAAAATGTGTTTTGATTGTGGTTGTCATTTGTTAGAATACTTTTTTAAAGCTTTTTAAAGATTCTTGGCCCCTCTAATCCCCCACCCCCCCACCCCAGGAATTTTGATTGGGTAGGACCTGGGGATTATATTCATCTTTATATGCAGAATTATATTACCTGTTACTAATGTTCAGCCTGATTTAAGAAGTAAAATAAGGCTGGGTGCAGTGGCTCATGCCTGTAATCCCAGCACTTTGAGAGGTCAACGTGGGCAGATCACTTGAGCCCAGGAGTTCGAGACCAGCCTGGGCAACATGGTGAAACCCCCGTCTCTACCAAAAATACAAAAATTAGCTGGGCATGGTAGCACGTGCCAGTGGTCTCAGCTACTGGAGAAGCTGAAGCAGGAGGATTGCTTGAGCCTGGGAAGTGGAGGCAGCAGTGAGCTGAGATTGTGCCACTGTACTACATCCTGGGTGACAGAGCAACACACTGCCTCAAAAAAAAAATTTTTTTTTTTAGGTAAAATAAGTTCATAATTCTAAATGTGGGAAATACAGAACAAGTTAACGAAATGTTAATCCTACTACCAAATAACTGTAACCTTCCTTTCAGTATTTTTCTATGTATATACAACATTGGGGCACTATTTAATACATATAATATATAAGGTTAGCTCTCCTTATTAATGGGTTTTGCATTCATGGATTCAACCAACTGTGGATCAAAAATATTTGGTGTGCTTGGAGTACATCCAAAAATATTAAAATCATATTAATAATAAAATATTTGGGAAAAAACATTGCATCTATCTGTTCCAAACATGTACAGACTTTTTTTTTTTTTGTCATTCTCCAAGCAATACAATATAACAACTGTTTGTGTAGCAATTACATTAGGTATTATAAGTAATCTAGAGATGATTTAAAGTATATGGGAGGCTGGAGGCAGTGCCTCACTCCTGAAATCCCAGCACTTTGGGAGGCTGAGGTGGGTGGATCACTTGAGGTCAGGAGTTGGAGACCAGCCTGGCCAACATGGTGAAACCGCATCTCTAATAGAAATACAAAATTAGCCGGGCATGGTGGGGCACACCTGTAAACCCAGCTACTCAGGAGGCTGAGGCAAGAGAATCACTTGAACTTGGGAGGCAGAGGTTGCAGTGAGCCAAGATCGCCCCATTGCTCTCCAGCCTGGGTAACAGAGCAAGACTCTGTCTCATAAATAAATAAGCAAATAAAGTATATGGGAGGATGTGCATAAAGTATATGCAAGTACTACACCATTTATTTATTTATTTAGAGACAGAGTCTTGCTTTATTGCCCAGGCTAGAGCGCAGTGGCACGATCTCCTCTGCCTCCCTGGTTCAAGTGATCCTCTGGCCTCAGCCTCCTGAGTAGCTGGGATTACAGGCTTGTGCTACCACACCTGGCTAAATTTTGTGTTTTTAATAGAGGGCGTTCCACCTTGTTCGCCAGGCTGGTCTCGAACTCCGACCTCAGGTGATCCACCCACATTGACCTGCCAAAGGTTTGGGATTACAGGCATGAGCCATTGCGCCTGGCTTGTATATGTATATATATATATGTACATGGTTTTGTCTTTTGCTTTTTTCACTCGATAAGCACTCCCCAAATCTGCTTTGGAGTGTGTGATTTTAAATGTCTATGTCATTTTTCCTCTTCTTGCCTAGCCGTAATCTATTTTACCAGTCTCCTATTGTATCGAGGTTATTGAGGTTATTGCCGTTTCCTACTATTCTAAATGGCTCCTAACAAGAACAATTTGATGGTTGATGGGCTATGTGGAGAACTCATCTTTTTTTTTTTTCGAGACAGAGTCTTTCTCTTTCGCCCAGGCTGGAGTGCAGTGCACTGCAACCTCTGCCTCCCAGCTTCAAGTGATTCTCCTGCTTCAGCCTCCCAAGTAGCTGGGACTACAGGTGCCCGCCACCACGCCCAGCTAATTTTTTGTATTTTTAGTAGGGGCAGGGTTTCACCTTGTTAGCCAGGATGGTCTCCATCTCCTGACCTCGTGATCCTCCCGCTTCAGCCTCCCAAACTGCTGGGATTATAGGCTTGAGCCACCGCGTCGGGCGAGAATTCATCTTTTATATTTACTCATCGGTTTTTAGCAAATGAAAAGCAGGTCGGATTCTGTCAGCTCATGCGTATTTATTGAAAGTCTAGTCTGTTCAGTGCTGTGCCTTTTCCTGCCTCAGGAAACTGATCCCCATTTGAAGAGAGGAGGTGAGTTAATGCTGTAAGAGGGCTTGTTATTAGTATTTTTTTTTTTTTGAAATGGATTCTTGATCTGTTTCCCTGACTGGAGTGCAGTGGCACAATCTAGGCTCACTGAAACCTCCACCTCCCGGGTTCAAGTGATTCTCTTGCATCTGTAGTGCCTGAGTAGCTGGTACTACGGGCACCTGCCACCACACCCGGCTAATTTTTGTGGGTTTTTTTTGAGACGGAGTCTCGCTCTGTCACCCAGGCTGGAGTGCAGTGGTGTGATCTTGGCTCACTGTAAGCCCTGCCTCCCAGGTTCACGCCATTCTCCTGCCTCAGCCTCCCAAGTAGCTAGAACTACAGGTGCCCGCCACCACGCCTGGCTAATTTTTTATATTTTTGGTAGAGATGGGGTTTCACTGTGTTAGCCAGGATGGTCTTGATCTCCTGACCTCGTGATCCACCCGCCTCAGCTTCCCACAGTGCTGGGATTACAGGCGTGAGCCCCTGCGCCCAGCCAACAATTTGAACTTTCATCTGTCAAATCTGTTTGCATCCTTAGCAAGCTTTGTAAACTGCCTGGTAACTGATAGATCTTGGTTCACTTAGCTTCCCAAATTAGGCTGTTATCATCTTATCTCTCTGGTCTTTAAATATCTGGTTGGGAGGGCATGGAGAGAGAGGGAGGAAGAAAGACACCTCCGTAAGTTTGAAATATTTGCATCCCCCCCGCCGCCATTGCCCACTACCAACCTTTTAAAGATATACAGATAGGCCGGGCGCGGTGGCCCAAGCCTGTAATCCCAGCACTTTGGGAGGCCGAGACGGGCAGATCACGAGGTCAGGAGATCGAGACCATCCTGGCTAACACGGTGAAACCCCGTCTCTACTAAAAAATACAAAAAAAACTAGCCGGGCGAGGTGGCGGGCGCCTGTAGTCCCAGCTACTTGGGAGGCTGAGGCAGGAGAATGGTGTAAACCCGGGAGGCGGAGCTTGCAGTGAGCTGAGATCCGGCCACTGCACTCCAGCCTGGGCGACAGAGCGAGACTCCGTCTCAAAAAAAAATAAAATAAAAATAAAAAATAAAAATATACAGATAGAGTCTATACCACGCGTGGCCTAAAATAATTTTTTTTAGAGATGGGATCTAACAGTGTTCCCCCAGCTGGGCTATCTTAAACTTCCGAGGAGTAGCTAGTTCTAAGAACTGCTTTTTTCTGGCTAGTCACAGTGGCTTACGCCTATAATCCCAACATTTTGGGAGGCCGAGGCAGGCAGATCACCTAAGGTCAGGCGTTTGAGACCAGCCTGGGCAATATAGTGAAATCCTGTCTCTACTAAAAGTACAAAAATTAGTCAGGCGTGGTGGCGTGCACCTGTAATCCCAGCTACTGGGGAGGCTGAGGCCCGAGAATTACTTGAACCCAGGAGGTGGAGGTTGCAGCGAGCTGAGATCATGCACTGCACTCCAACCTGGGTGACAGGGAGACTCTGTCTGGAAAAAAAAACAATAAACAAAACCAAAACTTTTTTTGTATGTGTGTTTATGTGTGAACCATTTGTGAAAGTGGTCCCAGCATGATGCCACATGTGTCATTTCCAAATATTTCAGTCTGTGTTTTTTTTTTTTTTTTTTTTTCTGTCACTCAGGCTGGATTGCAGCGGTACAGTCTGGCTCACTGCTGCCTCTCCCTCCTGTGCTAAAGCAATTCTCTTGCCTCAGCCTCCTGTGAAGCTGGGACCACAGGTGCATGCCACTGCGCCCAGCTAACTTGTAGAGATCGGGGTCTCAGTTTGTGGCCTAGGCTGGTCTTTGACTCCTGGACTCAGGTGATTGTGCCACTTTGGCCTCCCAGAGTGCTGAGATTACAAAAGTGAGCCACCACACTCAACCGTAAATGTGTGGTGGTGGTGGTTGTTTTTGAGACAGAGTTTTGCTCTTGTTGCCCAGGCTGGAGTGCAATGGTGCGATTGGTGCAATCTCGGCTCACTGCAACCTCCCCCTCCTAGGTTCAAGCTATTCTCCTGCCTCAGCCTCCCAAGTAGCTGGGATTACAGGTGCCCGCCACCACGTCCGACTGATTTTTGTTTTTTTTGTTTGTTTGTTTGCTTTTTTTTTTTTTGAGACGGAGTCTCACTCTGTCGCCCAGGCTGGAGTGCGGTGGCCAGATCTCAGCTCACTGCAAGCTCTGCCTCCCGAGTTTATGCCATTCTCCTGCCTCAGCCTCCCGAGTAGCTGGGACTACAGGCGCCCGCCACCTCGCCCGGCTAGTTTTTTGTATTTTTTGGTAGAGATGGGGTTTCACCGGGTTAGCCAGGATGGTCTCGATCTCCTGACCCGGTGATCTGCCCGTCTCGGCCTCCCAAAGTGCTGGGATTGCAGGCTTGAGCAACCGCGCCCGGCTGATTTTTGTATTTTTAGTAGAGACGGGGTTTCACTATGTTGGTCAGGCTGGTCTTGAACTCCTGACCTCAGGCGGGTCCACCCACTTCAGCCTCCCAAAGTGCTGGGATTACAGGCGTGAGCCACCGTGCCTGGCCTTGTAAATGGTATTTCAAAGTAAAATATATGTCATTGCATTTATCAAGATAATTTGAGCTTTATAGGTCCTAGCCATCCTTCTGCCTACCACTGGGGTTTTGCAAATGCTGTTCCTGTTTCCACAACCTGGAGCTTTGTCCCATCCCCTTTATTGTTTATCTTGCTGTTATTTATTATTGTCATGTATCATCATTAAACCATTCCTCTGCCAGGAAACATTTAATTTTTGTTTTTGTTTACTACTACAAAAACGTTTTATAGAATATTGTTAGACTTACATTCTTGCCCCTCATCGTGGAGGTATTCCTGTAGTATGAATATAGCCAGAGGTTTTTTGTTTTGGTTTGGTTTTTTTGAGGAGTCTCACTCCTTCATCAGGCCTGGAGTGCAGTAATGCGATCTCAGCTCACTGCAAACTCCACCTCCTGGATTCAAGTGATTCTCCTGCCTCAGCCTCCCAAGTATCTGAGAGTACAGGCAGCCGCCACCACGCCTAGCTAATTTTTGTATTTTTGTTGAGACAGGGGTTTCACCGTGTTGGCCAGGCTGGTTTCCAACTTCTGACCTCATGTGATCCGCCTGCCTCGGTCTCCCAAAGTGTTGGGATTACAGGTGTGACCCACTGCGCCTGGCCTAGCCAGAGTTAAAGAGCCAGAATGGAAGCAGGTCTTTGGGAGCTTGGCTCTGTCTTCCTTCAGTGCAGGGAGTTTGTGTTGTCCATCCCCAGCCTCTAGGTAAGCACATAGTGAGTGTTCAATAAGCATTTCTTGGATCAAATGGCCCCTGCTTCTTTTAATGTTCAGTAAACTTTAAATAATGAGATTTTTCTACGATAGAGAAGAGCGACTGCCTTGTGATTGAAAGTCAGCGTATGTTATTCCTAAGCAGTTCTGCCTTTTTTCCACAGAAGGTGGTCTTCTGCCCTGTTAAAGAAGCCCTGGAGGTGGACTGGAGCAGTGAGAAAGCAAAGGCTGCTCTGAAGCGCACAACCTCCGACTACTTTCTCCTTCAAGGTGAGGCCTCAAAGCACAACTGACCCAGGGAGGGCTTTTGGCTCAGATTTCTGCAGATGTGGTTGCAAGGTCCAGATGGTTTTGTGATGTTTGCCTTGGGTGACATTCTTCATTGGCTAGTTCTCAGGGATCCCTTGAGAAAGGCACATGAAGGGGATGAGGTCCACTATTGAACTCTGGATTCTGATGACTTTTGCTTTTCTTACTTGTTGAAATGACCTCCATAAGTTGACCCTATGGTAATAGTGTTACAGGTCACAGATTGAGCAGCCTCAACCTTTTTTTTTTTTTTTTTCAGACAGAGTCTTGCTCTGTCACCCAGGCTGGAGTGCATGGAGTGCAGTGGGGTGCAATGTCAGCTCACTGCAACCTCCACCTCCTGGGTTGAAGCGATTCTGGTGTCTCTGTCCCCAGTAGCTAGGATGACAGGCATGTGCCACTGTGCCTGGCTAATTTTTGTATTTTGAGTACAGATGGGGTTTCACCATGATGCCCAGGTCCTGAAGTACTGTATTATAGGCATGAGCCACCATGGCAAGCCTGATCGACTAATTTCTCTTCACCCTTTTTTTTTTTTTTTTGAGATGGAGTCTCGCTCTGTCACCCAGGCTGGAGTGCAGTGGCCAGATCTCAGCTCACTACACGCTCTGCCTCCTGGGTTTATGCCATTCTCCTGCCTCTGCCTCCCGAGTAGCTGGGACTACAGACGCCCGCCACCACACCCGGCTAAATTTTTTGTATTTTTAGTAGAGACGGACTTCACCGTGGTAGCCAGAATGGTCTCGATCTCCTGACCTCGTGATCCGCCCGTCTCGGCCTCCCAAAGTGCTGGGATTACAGGCTTGAGCCACCGCACCCGGCTTTTTTTTTTGAGACAAAGTGTTGCTCTGTCACCCAGGCTGGAATGCAGTAGTGCGATCATGGCTCACTATAGCTTCTACTTCCTGGGCTTAAGTGCTCCCCATGCCTCAGCCTCCTGAGTAGCTGGTACTACAGGCACACACCACTGTGCCCAGCTAATTTTTGTATATTTTTTGTAGAAGCAAAGTTTCTCCATGTAGCCCAAGCTGGTATTGAATTCCTGGACTCTAGTGAAATCCCCGCCTTGGCCTTCCAAAGTGCTGGAGTTAAAGGCGTAAGCCACCAGCGCTTAGTCCCCTCTTCAGAATTCTTTCACTGCCTCAAAACCAGCCTCAGGCTCGTGAAAGGTGGGGTTGTTTTTCCTCTTACTATTAATGAACTACTTATCAGTCCATCTTTGCTGGTGCTTAGGAGACTATTAGTAAGTATTGGTTGGCTTTTCAGTGTTCTTCCTGTGCCTGGCACTTTTTTGTTTGTTTTTGAGATGGAATCTCGCTCTGTCCCCAGGCTGGAGTGCAGTGGTGCGATCTTGGCTCACTGCAACCTCTGCCTTCTGGGTTCAAGCGATTCTCCTGCCTCAGCCTCCTGAGTAGCTGGGACTACAGGTGTGTGCCACCACACCCAGCTAATTTTTGTGTTTTTAGAAGAGACAGGGTTTCACCATGTTGGCCAGGTTGGTCTCGCTCTCTTGACCTCATGATCCGCCCACTTTGGTCTCCCAAAGTGCTGGGATTACAGGTGTGAGCCACTGTGCCTGGCAAACCTGGCACTTTTAATTTTATTTAAAATTTTTTTTGAGATGGAGTCTAGCTCTATTGCCCAGGCTGGAGTGCAGTGGCACGATCTTGGCACACTGCAACCTCTGCCTCCCAGGTTCAAGCAATTCTCCTATCTCAGCCTCCCAAGTAACTGGGATTATAGGTGGGCGCCACCATGCCCAGCTAATTTTTTTTTTTGAGATGGAGTCTGACTCTTGCTCATGAGTGCAGTGGTGTTATCTTGGCTCACTGCAACCTCCACCTCCCGGGTTCAACCGATTCTCCTGCCTCAGCGTCCCGAGCAGTTGGGATCACAGGCACCTGCCACCACACATGGCTAATTTTTTGTATTTTGAGTATTTTTGTATTTTTTTGTATTTTCACCATCTTGGCCGGGCTGGTCTCGAACTCCTGACCTCAGGTGATCTGCCCACCTCAGTCTCCCAAAGTGTTGGTATTACAGGTGTGAGCCTCTGTGCCCGGCTGCAGCTAATTTTTGTATTTTAGTAGAGACAGGGTTTCACTATGTTGGTCAGGCTGCTCTTGAACTCCTGACCTCAGGTGATCCGCCCGTCTCAGCTTCCCAAAGTGCTGGGATTACAGGCGTGATAATTCTTAAAATAGTATTTTTGTTGTTGTTGTTATTTATGCATTTACTTTTTTGAGACAGAGTCTCACTCTGTTGCCCAGGCTGGAGTGCAGTGGCACAATCTTGGCTCACTGCAACCCCCACCTCCTGATTCGAACGGTTCCCCCGCCTCAGCCTCCCCAGTAGCTGGGATTACAGGTGCCCGCCACCACACCCAGCTCATTTTTGTGTTTTTAGTAGAGATGGGGTTTCACCATGGTGACTAGGCTGGTCTCAAACTCCCAACCTCAGATGATCCACCTGCCTCGGCCTCCCAAAGTGCTGGGATTACAGGTGTGAGCCACCGTGCCCAGCAGGATGAACTATTTGAAAGCCCCAAATACCCATTTGTATGGAAATAATTAAATGAGTTGAGCAGGAATGAGTCTTGCATGTGAGTGGGCTGCACTCAGAAAATGCCTCCTCTTGATAGTGGGACCAGGTGTGGCAGAGGTGCCAGCAGTCAGAGCAGAGTCTTCTCTAGTCTGGGGTTCCATGTGGGAGCAGCGCCTGGGTCCTTTGGGAGAAGCATGTTGCTGACTGCCTCACACATAGAAAGCCCTCAGGGAACAGTGGCTGCTAATTTGCCAAGGTTTGGGTCTGACTTGAGCATCTCTAACTGCTGCTTTTGAAAGGAGTCAACTGGCCTTTGAGTTTACCGTAATCCAGTGGCTCTCAACTGGGGACATTTGGCAGTGATGTCTGGAAACATTTTTTGTTGTTAGAGCTGGGTGGGGAGATATTACTGGCATCTAGTGAGTAGAGGATAGGGGTGTTACTAAATATCCCACAGTGCACAGGACAGGCCCCCCATGACAGAGAGTTATCCAGCACAGAATGTCAGTAGTGTGCTGAGGTGAAGAAATCCTGATTTAACCCTCTGCAGTTTCCAGAGTATTTTCTCATTCATCTCAACATCACAGGGGTCATTGAACTGAGGGAACAAAACTTATCTAGGAGCAAAGTGGATATTCAGTGCAGGTGCTACTGGCCATCAGCATCAGAAGTTACGGGGCTGGAGGGGTGGGCAGGTGGTTGAGGAAGAAACAGTAGCTTTATGACTTCTGTGGCAGGCAGTGGCGCATGATTGTTCCGAACAAGGCCTTTGGGCTGGGCGCGGTGACTTACACCTGTAATCCCAGCACTTTGGGAGGCTGAGGCAGGCAGATCACGAGGTCAAGAGTTGGAGACCAGCCTGGCTAACATGGTGAAACCCGCCTCTACTAAGAATACAAAAATTACCTAGGCATGGTGGTGGGTACTTGTAGAATCGCTTGAACCCGGGAGGCGGAGGTTGCAGTGAGCCAAGATCACCCCACTGCACTCCAGCCTGAGTGACAGAGACTCTGTCTCGGGGGAAAAAAAAAAGAACAAGACCTTTGGAATCAAAACAGACCTGGCTTCCAGTGGGCCACTACCATGTTCTTTTAGATGGGTGATCTTGAGCCACTAACTTCAAATTCCCTGAGCCTCAGCCTCAGATTCCCTTCTGCAGCTGGTGGTGTTAATAGCAGTTGCCTGAGGGCCTTTGTGAGATTAAGGTGATATACATGCAAACCGCCTGGCACAGAGCAAGTCCTAGAGAACTCTGTCATCCGTGAAGATATGTGCTTTTTTTCTTTTCTCTCTCTCTTTTTTTTTTGACGTGTACACTTTTCAACTCTGGAGTAGATGATTTGTGATTGGCTCTGTTTTTTCTTTTTTTTTATTTTGGAGACGGAGTTCAGCTCTGTCACCTAGGCTGGAGTGCTTTGGCACAATCCAGGATTACTGCAACTTCTGCCTCCTAGGTTTAAGTGATTCTGCCTCAGCCTCCCGAGTAGCCGGGATTACAGGCGCACACCACCTCATCCGGCTAATTTTTGTATTTTTAGTAGAGATAGGCCATGTTGGCCAGGCTGCTCTTGAACTCCTGATCTCAGGTGATCCACCCGCCTTGGCCTCCCAAAGTGCTGGGATTCCAGGCGTGAGCCACTGCGCCCAGCCTGTTTACCCTTAATTCCATCCCTCAGTGGGCATTATGGCAACAGTCTTGTGTGCTGGATAATATATCCTACCATGTTTACCGCTGTCTCCCAGATGGCATTATCTGTCTTTTTCAGTTTTGAGTTCCAGGGCTTTGGATATGGTGATCAAAACATTCAGTTCAGTTGTTAACAGTCAGAAATTTCTTTCTTTTTTTTTTTTTTTTTTGAGGCGGAGTCTCGCTCTGTCGCCTGGACTGGAGTGCAGTGGCCAGATCTCAGCTCACTGCAAGCTCCGCCTCCCAGGTTCACACCATTCTCCTGGCTCAGCCTCCCAAGTAGCTGGGACTACAGGCGCCCGCCACCTCGCCCGGCTATTTTTGTATTTTTAGTAGAGACGGGGTTTCACCGTGTTAGTCAGGATGGTCTCGATCTCCTGACCTCGTGATCCGCCCGTCTCGGCCTCCCAAAGTGCTGGGATTACAGGCCTGAGCCACCGCGCCCGGCAGAAATTTCTTTTCTGTTTTTTTCTTTTTCTTTTTTTTTTTTTGTGGTAAAAAGCACATAACATAAAATTTATCATTATAACTTAAGTGTATAGGTCAGTAATAATCATACGATGTTTTTTTTTTTTTAAATATTTTTCTAAGACAGAGTTTCGCTCTTGTTGACCAGGCTGGAGTGCAATGGCGCGATCTCAGTTCACCACAACCTCCACCTCCCAGGTTTAAGCAATTCTCCTGCGTCAGCCTCCTGAGTAGCTGGGATTACAGGCATGCACTACCACGCCTGCAAATTTTTGTATTTTTAGTAGAGACAGGGTTTCTCCATGTTGGCCCAGCTCTCTCGAACTCCTGACCTCAGGTGATCCTCCTGCCTCAGTCTCCCAAAGTGCTGGGATTACAGGTGTGAGCCATCGTGCCCAGCCAATCATACGGTGTTAAAAGGAAGCAACCCCAAGTATCGTCTAGGCCAAGAATGGCAAATATGTATTTCCCATTCCCTCCATCCCTCACCTATGAAAGACATGGCTAAGGAAGCCCTCCACGTTGACCAGTACATCTAAACCATCAAGCCACCTTCCCTATAGCTTCAGAATTCTTCATACAGCACTGCTTGCAGTCATTCTCTGTCCTGGCACACAAAATGAACCATTTTTCAATTCTACTTAGTCCAACTCTCTTTTCATGATAGAAATGAGGCCTAGGCCAGGTGAGGTGGCTCATACCTGTAATCCCAGCACTTTGGGAGGCCGAGGCGAGTGAGTCACCTGAGGTCAGGAGTTCGAGACCAGCCTGGCCAACGTGGTAAAACCCCATCTCTACTAAAAATACAAAAAATTAACTGGGCATGGTGGTGGGCGCCTGTAATTCCCACTACTAGGGAGGCTAAGGCAGAAGAATCACGTGAACCTGGGAGGTGGAGGTTGCAGTGAGCTGAGATAGCACCATCGTGCTTCAGCTTGGGAAACAAGAGCGAAACTCTGTCTCATAAAAAAAAAAAAAAAGACTTGGCGTGGTGGCTCACGCCTGTAATCCCAGTACTTTGGGAGGCCGAGGCAGGCAGATCACGAGGTCGGGAGATGGAGACCATCCTGGCTAATGCAATGAAACCCCATCTCTACTTAAAATACAGAAAAATTAGCCAGGCGTGGTGGTGGGCGCCTGTAGTCCCAGCTACTCCGGAGGCTGAGGCAAGAGAATGGCATGAACTCGGGAGGCGGAGCTTGCAGTAAGCTGTGATTGCACCACTGCACTCCAGCCTGTACCACAGAGTGAGATTCTGTCTCAGAAAGAAAAAAGAAAAAAAATTAGCCAGGCATGGTGGCGCATTCCTGTGGTTCCAGCTACTCAGGAGACTGAGGCTGAAGAATTTCTTGAACCCAGGAGGTAGAGGCTGCAGTGAGCCAAGATCCTGTCATTGCACTCTAGCCTGGGTGACAGAGCAAGACTCTGTCTCAAAAAAACAAAAAAAATAATAATGAGGTCTAGAAAGGAAAGGACTCTATGTTCGTAAGCTGTGGTCCGATAGTACTATGTCTCAACCCAAGTCTCCCAACTCTTCCAGGGTCCAGTTCTTTCACACCACACACAGTGCCCTTCCCAATATTTTACATATCCAATATAACCTTTCCTTGGCTTTTCTCTTTGTAGCAGATGACAAGTCCTAACTTTTATTGTATTGTATGTATTGTACATTTCTGAAAATGTTTTTATTCCCTCTTGGTCCTCCTGAGCTGTTGTGTCTCTACAGGAGTGCTGAACCTGGAACTATAAGGAGTGTTCGAAATGCAGTGGGCACAAGGGTGTGATTTACTTTCTTTTTTCTTCTTCTTTTCTTTTTTTTGAGAGGAATCGCCCTCTGTCACCCAGGCTGGAGTGCAGTGGCCTGATTTTGGCTCACTGCAAGCTCTGCCTCCCGGGTTCACACCATTCACCTGTCTCAGCCTCCCAAGTTGCTGAGACTAAAGGCTCCCGCCACCACGCCCGCCTAATTTTTTGTATTTTCTTTTTTTAGTAGAGACGGGGTTTCACCAGTTAGCCAGGATGGTCTCGATCTCCTGACCTTGTGATCCATCCGCCTCGGCCTCCCAAAGTGCTGGGATTACAGGCGTGAGCCACCACGCCCAGCCCTGACCTCATATTGAGAAATACTTCTTTCAATATTTTGCTTGGTTATTCATATAAATGGGATTCTCCAGTAATTTGACCTCATTGAATTTTTCCAGGAGAGCATGGCAGCTTCCCCAGGTGAGGTTACCTTCTGCCAAATATACTTCCCATTAAGTGTCTTTATGACCTGGGGCAAACAAGTCAACTTGCATCTTTAGGATTTTGTTTACTGAATTATAAAATGATAGGATTGGCCGGGCGCGGTGGCTCTTTGAGACCATCCTGGCTAACACGGTAAAACCCCGTCTCTACTAAAAAGTACAAAACACTAGCCGGGCGAGGTGGAGCACGCCTGTAGTCCCAGCTACTCGGGAGGCTGAGGCAGGAGAATCGCGTAAACCTGGGAGGCGGAGCTTGCAGTGAGGTGAGATCCGGCCACTGCACTCCAGCCTGGGCGACAGAGCGAGGCTCCGTCT
>NC_045454.1:10839004-10845637 GCF_002776525.5 Piliocolobus tephrosceles | reverse complement strand
TATTTTTTTTTTTTTTGAGATGGAGTCTCGCTCTATCGCCCAGGCTGGAGTGCAGTGGCCAGATCTCAGCTCACTGCAAGCTCCGCCTCCCAGGTTTACGCCGTTCTCCTCCCTCAGCCTCCCCAGTAGCTGGGACTACAGGCGCCCGCCACCTCGCCCGGCTAGTTTTTTGTATTTTTTAGTGAGATGGGGTTTCACAGTGTTAGCCAGGATGGTCTCGATCTCCTGACCTCGTGATCCACCCGTCTCGGCCTCCCAAAAGTGCTGGGATTACAGGCTTGAGCCACCGCGCCCGGCCAGTTTTTTGTATTTTTTAGTAGAGACGGGGTTTCACCGTATTAGCCAGGATAGTCTCGATCTCCTGACCTCGTGATCCGCCCGTCTCGGCCTCCCAAAGTGCTGGGATTACAGGCGTGAGCCACCGCGCCCGGCCAAATTTTATACTTTCAACAACATTTTATGTATTTCTCCTCCCCCGCCCCGTCCCAGTAGGAGTCTCGCTCTTTTTGCGCAGGCTGGAGTGCAATGGTGCGATCTCGGCTCACTGCAACCTCAGCCTCTCAAGTAGCTGGGATTATAGGCGTGTGCCACCAAGCCCAGCTAATTCTGTATTTTTAGTAGAGACGAGTTTTCTCCATGTTGGTCAGGCTGATCTCCAACTCCTGACCTCAGGGGATCCACCCGCCTCGGCCTTCCAAAGTGCTGGGATTACAGGCGTGAGCCACTGGGCCTGTCCTGTGTATTTATTTTATTTTATTATTATTATTTTTTGAGACTGAGTCTCTGTCGCCCAGGCTGGAGTGCAATGGCGCCATCTCAGCTCACTGCAACCTCCACCTCCCAGGTTGAAGCTATTCTCCTGCTTTAGCCTCCGGAGTAGCCGGGGTTACAGGCGCCTGCCAACATGCCCAGCTCATTTTTGTGTTTGTAGTAGAGACGGAGTTTCACCATGTTGGCTAGGCTGGTCTCCAACTCCTGACCTCAGGTGATCCACCTGCCTCAGCCTCCCAAAGTGGAATTATAGGTGTGAGCCACTGTGCCAAGCTGGGTTTTTGTTTTTGTTTTTTTGTTTGTTTTTGTATTTGGGAGATGGAGTCTCTCATTGTTGCTGGGGCTGGAGTGCAGTGGCGCAATCTGCAACCTTTGCCTCCAGGGTTCAAGTGATTCTCCTGCCTCAGCCTCCGGAGTAGCTGGGACTACAGGTGCGTGCCACCACACCCAGCTAAGTTTTTTGTATTTTTAGTAGAGACGGGGTTTCACCGTGTTAGGCAGGATGGTCTCGATCTCCTGACCTCGTGATCCACCCACCTCGGCCTTCCAAAGTGCTGGGATTATAAGTGTGAGCTACCGCGCCCGGCCATACTTATTCTAAATTATTATTTTATTAATGTAGTAGACATTATTTCATTAATTTAAATAGAAGATTCTCCAGTTAATCCTAAAGTTTTATTATAGTTAGAATAGTATTTTTGCTGTAGCCTGTTTTGCTTGCCACCCATAGCATTAAAGGTGAAGTCCATATTGAGTGGTAAGTAGTGCTTTGTTAGGGAAAAAGCACAGACTTTGGAGACCAATAGACTTGAGCTCAGCTCACAGCTCCCGCCCCCATCTCAGCTAGGATAAGCTTCAGTGTGTAAATTTTAGATCTCGCCTCCTGACCTGTAAAGTGGGCTGAGGGGGGAAATTCTTCTTTCCCCCAGCTGTAAGGAAGATAGTGAGATGGTGGATGTGAAAGGTTCCAGGGACACAGCTTTTGTTGTTGTTTGTGAGATGGAATCTCACTCACTCTGTTTACCAGGCTGGAGTGCAGTGGCATAATCTCTGCTCACTGAAACCTCCTCCTCCCAGGTTCAAGCAATTCTCCTGCCTCAGCCTCCTGGGTAGCTAGGATTACAGCCATGCGCCACCATGCTCGGCTCATTTTTGTATTTTTTTTTTTTTTTGAGACGGAGTCTCGCTCTGTCACCCAGGCTGGAGTGCAGTGGCCAGATCTCAGCTCACTGCAAGCTCCGCCTCCCGGGTTTACGCCATTCTCCTGCCTCAGCCTCCCAAGTAGCTGGGACTACAGGCGCCCGCCACCTCGCCCGGCTAGTTTTTTGTATTTTTTTTTAGTAGAGACGGGGTTTCACCATGTTAGCCAGGATGGTCTCGATCTCCTGACCTCGTGATCCGCCCGTCTCGGCCTCCCAAAGTGCTGGGATTACAGGCTTGAGCCACCGTGCCCGGCTCATTTTTGTATTTTTATCAGAGACAGGATTTTGGCATGTCAGTCAGGCTAGTCTCGAACTACTGACCTCAAGTGATCCACCCACCTTGGCCTCCCAAAGTGCTGGGATTGCAAGCATGAGCCACCGTGCTGGGCAACCCAACTTTTATACCATTCTAGTTTTTCTCTTTGGCTCTTATGGGAACATTTTACAATCACATACTGTGTAGCACCAGGAAGGATTTTTTAAGATCAAAGTTAGCACATTAGAAGTAGAAATAATTTAAAAGTGGCCTTGATTTTTTTTTTTTTTTTTTTTTTTTGCCTACTGTAAAGTCAAGTCTCAGTAACATTCTGACTTCAGAATGTGGGGTGGCTTTGGGGGATATCCAAGTTGAGTGGTAAACTTTGTAGGCACTACTCTTGTTTCCATGTTCCTGGCACCTAAGTTGATACATTTTCTCACAGTCTTGTGACAATCTTTATAGTTTTTATCTCATTTTCCTTTAAGGAGACCAAGGTTGAGCATGGTTGTGACTGCTGAAAATCATATCCATGGTTTTATAGACAGTCAGAATTTAGACCATGAGGTTGTTTTACCTGTGGACTTAGTTTTCAACATATTTAAGATAGATCTGTAGGTTGGGTGCGATGGCTCATGCCTGTAATCCCAGCATGTTGGAAGGCTGAGGTGGGCGGATCATTTGAGGTCAGGAGTTCGAGGGCAGCCTGACCGAGATGGCGAAATCCCGTCTCTACTAAAAAATACAAAAATTAGCCAGGTTTGGTGGCACACGCCTCTAGTCCTAGCTACTTGGGAGGCTGAGGTGAGAGAATCTCTTGAACCTAGGAGGCGAGGTTGCAGTGAGCCGAAATCGTGCACTCCAACCCTGGGCGACAGAACGAGACTCTATCTCAAAATAAAATAAATTAAATTAAATATCTCTAAACTAAGTACATCTCATTAAATTTCAAATCTGGAGTTCTGTGAGTTAGGGAAACAAGATCACCACGATACTAGAAAAAACTGATGCAGATAGTATTAGACGCAAAGATTATCTGAATTTAGGCCCAGATAATTGTCTTCTGTTTCCCCAAGAAACATTTGAATTGTATTTCTGTTAGATAAGCATCATAGTAAAAAGTCTTGAAACTTTTTGAAGGCATAAAAAGTTTTCTTTGTTAAACCCTCCCCATTTTTCTGTCTTCTAAATTTCTAGGGGAACTACTGTTAAGTTTTTTAGTATCTTGTTGAAAAATGGTTAACAATTATTATCATTTGTATTTGTGTAATCAAACTATGAAACACTGGTTGGGAACTTGCTTGTTTACACTTGATGGTGTAAATTATAGGGAAAGAGCATATATAGAGTGGCCTCTTTTGCTTTCTTGGCAGCATAATGTTGTATCCTTTGGATATACCATCATCTATGACCAGTCTCACCTTGAAAGGCATGCATGTTTTCCATTTTTCCCAGTGCTTGGAATTTGTTTACAAAATTGTTTCTAGAAACATGACTAATGTGACTGACGATGCCTTAGGAATTCCTAGTGGGGACAAGGTGCTTGGCTGGGATGAATACCTAGGAATACCTCACAAAGAAACCTGATTTTGTTTCACCATTGCCTAATGGCGCATATAGTAGGTGCTCAATAAATAAATATTTTTTGCTGAGTGGTTTTTGCTTGTCTGGTCATTTGCCCTATTGTAGAGGGAGAGCAGTGTGCCCGCTGGGGTCCCCATAGGGTCATTTTGCCTTCATGCCTGCCTCTGTGGCACCCATTAGGCTTTTGATTCCAGTGTTGCCCTGGGCTCTCACTCACAGGTAGATGTTTTTTATTGCCCCATTCACAATTCAGCCACCCGCTGTCCGCATGCATGTGTTTGCCATGTTTAGGTATTGGGTGTTTTTCTAGTTTACTTAATAAGTTAGTGGCCAGACTGAATGCTTCCTGCTGCATTTTCCCACTGTCTTGAGAGTTGGCCTCACCATCTATAAGCAAAAGGTCTCATCTTTTTATTATTCTCCCATGGCATGTTGCAAAACAATAAGAGTGAGCTGGTTTCCTGTGGCAAAAAGTTGACTTTGATTTGTTCTTTTTGAGGTTACTGTGAGTTTATCATAACAGGAGTGCTAAAAATAATCAAGTCTGGTATGGAAACAGCATTCACTTACCAGCATGAACAATAACATACAGGTTTAGCCCAGAGCAGGAAGAAACGGACTTCATCTCAAGAGGAGAATACTTATCAGAGAATTCTTGGCAATCTTAACTTGCTCAGTCTCTGTTCTAATGAGTTATGGAAAAGTACTTAGACCATCTTTGAGCCACAGAATTGAAGCTGAAAATATTCTTAGACCAAACATTTTGTGAGCACCTGCTATGTACCAGATCTCATGGCTGGGACTCGTCAGAGGAAGAGGAATAGAATAAGTCTCCTTGCCGAAGTAAAATGCAAACAAATAATTCTACTCCTTGTGAGGACAGCCATAACAGAGGGCTATAGAAACTATCATTTGTTGTTCCTGGTTTTTGTTTGTTTTTCCCCCCAAAACAGGGTCTTGCTTTGCTTTCCAGGCCAGAGTGCAGTGGCACAGTCATAGCTCACTATAGCCTTGAACTCCTGGGCTCAGGTTATCCTTTCACCTCGACCTGCAAAGTAGCTGGGACTACAGGTGTGTGCCACCATGCCCAGCTATTTTTAAAAATTTGTACAGATTGGGATGGGGGTTCTTGCTGTGTTGCCCAGGCTGATCTTGAACTCCTGGCCTCAAGAAATCTCTCACCTCAGTTTCCCAAAGAGGGGCTATAGGAAAGCACCACCTTTTTTTTTTTTGAGACGGAGTTTCGCTCTGTCACCCAGGCTGGAGTGCAGTGGTGTGATCTCAGCTCACTGCAAGCTCCGCCTCCCAGGTTTACGCCATTCTCCTGCCTCAGCCTCCCGTAGCTGGGACTACAGGCGCCTGCCACCTCGCCCGGCTAGTTTTTTGTATTTTTTAGTAGAGACGGGGTTTCACAGTGTTAGCCAGGATGGTCTCGATCTCCTGACCTCGTGATCCGCCCGTCTCAGCCTCCCAAAGTGCTGGGATTACAGGCTTGAGCCACCGTGCCCGGCCCATTGTTCTGTTTTTAAACACATTTGCATTATTCCATAATAATCAAAAGTATTTTATTATGAGAGCTTAGGAAACTGAAGGTCTGTCCGTCTCTGGGGAGTTGTGAAGTCTTGACAGAGGAGGGGAGATCTAAGCTATATTTTGCAGAACAGATATTTGCCAGGTGGGAAAGAGGGAAGAATATTGCAGAGCAACACATGCCCAGGGCCAGCAGGACAGAGGCTGAGCCTTAGAGGGACTGGAACTTGAAGAGAGCGGACCAGTGATTTCCCTATTGATAGAATATCAGAATCTGGCCAGGTCCAGTGGCTCATGCCTGTAATCCCAGCACTTTGGGAGACTGAGGCGGGCAGATCATGAGGACAAGAGATCGAGACCATCCTGGCCAACACAGTGAAACTCCATCTCTACTAAAAATAAAAAAATTAGCTGGTCATGGTGGTGTGCACCTGTAGTCCCAGCTACTCTGCAGGAGGAGGGAGGAGAATCACTTGAACCTGGGAGGCAGAGGTTGCAGTGAGCTGAGGTAGCGCCACTGCACTCCAGCCTGATGACAGGGCAAGACTCCGTCTCCAAAAAAAATAATAAATCAATCTGTCTATCTATCTATCTATCTATCTATCTATCTATCTATCTATCTATCTATCATAATCACCCAGGAAACAGTTGAAAAATGCAGAGTCCCTGCTTCCAGCTCATGTTACTGAATCCAGATAACCAGGAGTGACTTGCATGTCTGCATTTTTTCTATACCACCCAGGTTTCTCAGAAACCAGCCAGGTTAAGGGAAGGTACTACCATAGGAAAGGGAAACCCATTTCCCAGGCCAAAGCCTTTGCTTACTCGTTTATGTTTATGTTTATTTTATTTTATTTTTAATTTTTTTTTTTGAGACGAAGTTTTGCTCTGTCGCCTAGGCTGGAGTGTAGTGGCGCGATCTCGGCCACTGCGCCCGGCCTTATTGTATTTTATGTTTGAGACAGAGTCTAGCTTTGTTGCCTAGGCTGGAGTTGCAGGTGTAATCTCAACTCATTGCAACCTCCGCCTTTTGGATTCATGTGATTCTTCTGCCTCAGCCTCCAAGTAGCGGGGATCACAGGCACACACCACCATGCCTGGCTAATTTTTATATTTTTAGTAGAGACGGAGTTTCACCATGTTGGCCAGGCTGGTCTCGAACTCTTGACCTCAAGTGATCCATGCACCTCGGCTTTGCAAAGTACTGAGTTTATAGGCATGAACCATCGCGCCCAGCCTGCGGTTTTCTTTTTCCTTTTTCTTTTTTTTTTTTTTTTTTTTTGAGACGGA
>NC_045454.1:10834652-10838904 GCF_002776525.5 Piliocolobus tephrosceles | reverse complement strand
GCCATTCTCCTGCCTCAGCCTCCCAAGTAGCTGGGACTACAGGCGCCTGCCACCTCGCCCAGCTAGTTTTTTGTATTTTTTAGTAGAGACGGGGTTTCACTGTGTTAGCCAGGATGGTCTCGATCTCCTGACCTCGTGATCCGCCCGTCTCGGCCTCCCAAAGTGCTGGGATTACAGGCTTGAGCCACCGCACCCGGCCCCTTTTTCTTTTTTCTTTTGAGACGGAGTCTCACTCTGTTGCCCAGGCTGGAGTGCAGTGGTGCCATCTTGGCTCACTGCAAGCTCCTCCTCCTGGGTTCACGCCGTTCTTCTGCCTCAGCCTCCCAAGTAGCTGGGACTACAGGCACCCGCCACCACGCCCAACTGATTTTTTGTATTTTTAGTAGAGACGGGGTTTCATCGTGTTAGCCATGATGTTCTCGATCTCCTGACTTTGTGATCTGCCCGCCTCAGCCTCCCAGAGTGCTGGGATTACAGGCGTGAACCACCACGCCCAATGTGTTTTTCTTTTAAAATGTATTAATTACTGCATTTCAAATTACATTTGTGCACTGAAGCAGGGAGGAAAAAGGAGCTAACCCAAGTAGCTGTTGAATATAGTATTTTGACTGTATACCGTCAAAGTAAAGAAAAAAATCTAGCCAATCACGATGGCTCACACCTGTAATCCTAGCACTTTGGGAGGCTGAGGCAGGTGGATTGCCTGAGCTCAGGAGTTTGAGACCAGCCTGGGCAAGATGGTGAAACCCCATCTCCACTAAAATACAAAAAAATTAGCCAGGCATGGTGGCACACTCCTGTAATCCCAGCTACTGGGGAGGCTGAGGCAGGAGAATTGCTTGAACCCCGTAGGCAGAGGTTGCGGTGAACTGAGGTCCTGCCATTGCACTCCAGCCTGGGCGACAGAGTATCTTAAAAAAAAAAAAAAAAAAAAAGTAGCCGGGTGCAGTGGCTCACGCCTGTAATCCCAACACTTTGGGAGGCGGAGATGGGCGGAATACAAAGTCAGGATCGAGACCATCCTGGCTAACACGGTGAAACCCCATCTCTACTAAAAATAAAAAAAATTAGCCAGGCGTGTTGGCAAGCGCCTGTATTCCCAGCTACTCGGGAGGGTGAGGCAGGAGAATGGTGTGAACCTGGGAGACAGAGCTTGCTGTGAGCCGAGATTGCACCACTGCACTCCAGCCTGGGGGAAAGAGCGAGACTGCGTCTCAAAAAGAAAGAAAAACTCTAAATAAATATTGAACTCTACTTAGTAGGGTTTTTGTTTTGAGATGAGGTCTTGCTCTGTACCCCAGGCTGGAGTGCAGTGGCATGATCATAACTCATTGCAGCTTCTCCCTCCCAGCTGTGATCCTCACGTCACAGCCTCCCAAGTAGTTGGGATTATAGGCAAGTAGTAGGGATTACAGGAATGCAATACCACTCCCAGCTGATTTTGGTATTATTTGTAGAGACGGGTCTCACTGTGTTGCCCAAGGATAGTCTCTGTCTCCTGGGCTGAAGTGAGCCTCCTGCCCAAAGTGTTGGGATTACATGTGTGAGCCACTTTGCCTGGCCTAGTAGGTTTGTTTTTCACAGTGGTGTGGGTTAGCAATTCTGAAACTACTTACTGTTTCTTCTAAGATTGAGCAGATAGATAAATGTAGTGTTGATAATGAGAATCAAGTTTTCTTATTGTCAGAAAGGAGTGTTCCTAGAATATGGATAGTGAGAAAGGCTAGAAGGAACCATGTGGTATTGGATTGGAATTGAAGTTATCTAGATGAACTCATGGTTTCTTCTATGTAGATGTAGCAATATGTATGTGTGTATGCGTATCCACTTTTACACGTGTTTATTTCCTAGAACTGTTTGTTGAGAGGGTTTATGCCCAGAGACGTCCCAGAAGCACTGAATGCACTCATGTCAAGATGTTAATCCCTTTCCCCACTAAACAGAAACCAGGGTTCCTTGGAGAAATGGCTGATTCCAGTGCTGGGGTAGGAAAATTACAGGTGACCTTGGAATATCCTGCTATGCCAGAAAGTAAGGAAGTGCTCTAAGAATGATAGGGGCATGTCAGAAGAACAAGAAAAATAATCAATTAATATAAACAAGGAATTATGAAGGTAACAAAATCTATCTTTGATTATCACCATAGTAGTAACAATTCTTTCAAGAATCAAGATGCTAAAATCAATGGGGAACAGTTTGTGGTGAAACAGTGGAGATGTTTCCTTATCACATGCTTTTATGCTATGCCTGGTGGCACACCCCTATAAATGCCAATATTTTGGGAGGCTGAGGCAAATTGATCACTTGTGCCCAGGAGTTTCGACACCAGCCTGGAAAACAAAACGAGACCCCATCTCTACAAAAAATACAAAAGTTAGCCAGATACGGTGGTGCATGCCTGTAGTCCTAGCTACTCGAGAGGATGAGATGGGAGGATCCATTGAGCCCAGAAGGTTGAAGTTGCAGTGAGTTGTGATTGCACAGCCGCACAACTGCCGAGGCGGGCAGATTACCTGAGGCCAGGAGTTTCAAACTGGCCCGGCCAACAGGGTGAAACCCCCTCTCTACTAAAATACCAAAGTTATCTGGGCATGGTGGCGTGTGCCTGTAATCTCAGCTACTTTGGAGCCTGAGGCGGAAGAATTGGTTGAACCCAGGAGGCAGAAGTTGTAGTGAATCAAGATCACGCCACTGCACTCCCACCTGGGTGACAGAGCCAGACACCGTCCCAAAAAAAGAACATGGGAGATGATGATAACCTTTTACTCTCAGTGATCATGTATGGGAGAGCTTTAGAAATAGTTCTATTTTCTCCTTTTTAATTTATTTTTATTTTTATTTTTATTTTTGAGACAGTCTCGCTCTGGCACCCAGGCTGGAGTGCAGTGGCGCGATCTCGGCTCACTGCAACCTCTGAGTCCCGGGTTCTAGCGATTCGCCCACCTCAGCCTCCTGAGTAGCTGGGATTATAGGGGCACGCCACCACGCCTGGCTTATTTTTGTATTTTTAGTAGAGAGGGGGTTTCGCAGGCTGGTCTCAAACTACTAGCCTCAGGTGATCCTCCCACCTCAGCTTCCCAAAGTGCTGGGATTATAAGTGTGAGCCACTGCGCCTGGCCACTTTTTAATTTTATGTAATTTTTTTTTTTTTTTGATAGAGTCTTGCTCTAAGGCTATAGTGTAGTCGTATGATCACAGCTCACTGCAGCCTCAACCTCCTGGACTCAAGCGATCCTCCCACATCACCCTTCTGAGTAGTTGGGATTGTTGTAGGCAAATTTTAAAACTTTTTTTGTAAAGAGGCCTCACTTCGTGGTCTAGGCTAGTCTTGAACTCCTGGGCTCAAGTGATCCTCTCACTTCTGCCTCCCAAAGCATTGGGATTACAGACGTGAGCCACTGCACCCAGCCTGTTAGATAATTTAGAAAACTTTCTTTCCTCATTCTTCAATTTCCCCTCATTCACACTCCCAACTTTCCTGTTCTGTGATTTTTAAATGACTTTGTCTTTGGATGCCAGCTTGATTTGGTGATTAGTTCTCTTCAGAAGAAACTTCTTATTTTAGAACTTGTAACCTTTGCAAAGCAGGCCATAGGCAGCCATCGCTATTTGGGTATGACGTTCCCCAGTGGGTTTTTGGTGTCCAGTAATGACAAAAACTGCTGAGAAGGAGACAGCCACAGGGAAATGGGTTCCGATAATGGGGCAGCAGCTGAGTGCTTGTTGATTTGCTGTTGTCATGACCACAGATGTTTAAAAATAATTTGTAAGGAAAAAGAAAAAAAAGCATAGTTTGTGTGTGTGTGTGTGTGGTGTGTGCGCATGTGCACACCACTGCCTTATCAGTGGTAGAGAATGCAGACCACAGTCATTCAGAAAGGAAGAAGGCATCACTCTGCAAACAGGAGAGGTGAGGGGAAGGGCAGAGGTGACCCACAAATGCGACTCCGTGCCTTGCAGCAGAGAGCTTATGAGAGAACAGAACTGGTTTGTCACTGACTCTGCTCCTCCGTCTGCAAGACAGGTTCAGCACCAAGTCTATGCCACACAGTACTGGAAGGATTAGATGAAGGCCTGGCACACATTGTAAATTAATAGCTCTTGGTTACAGGTGGGGTGCCGTGGCTCATGCTTATAATCCTAGCCCTTTGGGAGGCCAAAGTGGGAGGATTGCTTGAGGCCAGTAGTCCAAGACCAACATGGGTAACACAGCAATACCCTGTCTCTCTCTCTCTTTTTTTTGGGGGGGGGG
>NC_045454.1:10804345-10834552 GCF_002776525.5 Piliocolobus tephrosceles | reverse complement strand
GGGGGGGGGGGGAAGCGGTCTCATTCTGTCACCCAGGCGGGAGTGCAGTGGTGCGATCTTGGCTCACTGTAACCTCCGCCTGCCAGGTTCAAGCAATTCTCCTGCCTCAGCTTCCCGAGTAGCTGGGATTACAGGTGCCCACCACCATGTATGGCTAATTTTTGTATTTTAGTAAAGATGGGGTTTCACCATGCTGGCCAGGCTGATCTCGAACTCTTGACCTCAGGTGATCCACCCACCTTGGCCTCCCAAAGTGCTGGGATTACAGGCGTCAGCCACTGTGCCTGGCCAGTTCATGTACTTTACATGCATTGTGATCAAATTAAATCTTCATTACATCCTTACTAGATCAGGTCTTGTCCTGTTTTGACATGAGGAAATTGAATCTTGGAAGGGCTAAGTCATTTGTCCAGGGTCATCACACTCCGTATAAGTATTAGAGTCTAGACTTGAGCCAGAGCTGTCACACTGTCATCCCTAGGGCCTTGTGTTTAAGCATTGCCTGACAAAGTGCTCAGAGTTTAATTATTAGCATTAGTAATAATACCATTACGATGATTATTTTGTCTGAACTTCACAGGCGCCTCATGACATTTTCTTATTCCACTTTTGCAGATGGGAAACTGAGGTCCACCAAGATCAGATTACAATAATGGGCAACATTGTCAGCAACCTGCCTTGCTGTTTTTCTTTGCAGGCCCACATCTCCCCCACTCCCCCACCCCCTTGGCAGTAGCCTGTGTTTGAGCTGCTCACAGGCCCCAAGGCCCAGCTGCAATTCTTGTTTAAAGCCTCACATCTTTTCTCTGACTGTCAGACAACAGTCACGGGAATGTCCTGTGCCATGTTCCCTCGGCAAGAGGGGTTGGCAGAGAGCAGCAGATGCCTAGAGTCAAGGTCATGTGCTGCTCAAGTGCTGGGCTGGAGACAAGACCCTCTCTCCCTGCTGCTTGTGACCAGGCAGGGTGGCTCTGAATGTAGAGGGCTCTGTCAGAACAGTTCTGTGACCAGAGGGTGTGGTTGGCAAAGCAATGTATTAGGGGCCCATGGAAGTTTATACTTGTTTTCCACATTATTTCCCTGTGACTTTTAGATTTTTTTTTCCTTTTTCTTTTTGTAAACTAGTTTTTTCATACTAGTTAGAATGTTTCAGTTTAAAAGTGAGAGTCAAGCTCTGGAATCACTTGATTTTTTTTTTTTTTTTTTTTTTTTGAGACGGAGTCTCGCTCTGTCACCCAGGCTGGAGTGCAGTGGTGCAATCTCAGCTCACTGCAAGCTCCACCTCCCAGGTTCATGCCATTTTCCTGCCTCAGCCTCCCAAGTAGCTGGGACTATAGGCGCCCCGCCACCATGCCCGGCTAATTTTTTTTGTATTTTAGTAGAGACGGGGTTTCATTGTGTTAGCCAGGATGATCTCCATCTCCTGACCTCGTGATCCGCCCGTCTCGGCCTCCCAAAGTGCTGGGATTACAGGATTACATGCCCCGCGGAATTGCCTGACATTTTTAAGGAAAGGAATCGAATATTGGGCTGGGGCTAGTCTGAAATGGTGGTTTGCATTATTCTAAATTGATGGGCTCTAGGTTAGGGGCACCAAATCCATTTTCAAGTGATTTTTGTAAAAATTGGCATATCTTCTATTTTGTCTCTGTTCCAGAGGTGACGCTATAACATAGAGGTTAAGAATGTGGTGACTTTTAAATCCGTCATGACCATAAACCTCTCCTAAGCCTCAGTTTTCCTACCACTAAAATGGGGGTGGTAACAGTTGTACCTACCTTGTTCAGTCTTTTTTGTTTCTGTTTTTTTGTTTTTCAGACTGAGCCTTGCTCTTGTCACCCAGGCTGGAGTGCAGTGGCGTGATTTCGGCTCACTGCAGCCTCCACCTCCTGGGTTCAAGCGATTCTCCTGCCTCAGCTTCCCAAGTAGCTGGGATTACAGGCGCCCGCCACCATGCCCATATAGTTTTTGTATTTTTAGTAGAGGCAGGGTTTCACCACGTTGGTCAGGCTGCTCTTGAATTCCTGACCTCAGTTGATCCACTCACCTCGGCCTCCTAAAGTGCTGGGGTTACAGGCATGAACCACCGCATCCCGTCCCCAAAATCTGAAATGTTTTGAGTGCTGACATAACACTCAAAAAAATGCTTATTGGCCCCAGGCGCGGTGGCTTATGCCTGTAATCCCAGCACTTTGGGAGGCCGAGGTGGGTGGATCACCAGAGGTCAGGAGTTCAAGACCAGCCTGACCAACATGGTGAAACCCCGTCTCTATTAAAAATACAAAAATTAGCCAGGCGCGGTGGCTCAAGCCTGTAATCCCAGCACTTTGGGAGGCTGAGACGGGCGGATCACGAGGTCAGGAGATCGAGACCATCCTGGCTAACATGGTGAAACCCCGTCTCTACTAAAAAATACAAAAAACTAGCCGGGCGAGGTGGCAGGCGCCTGTAGTCCCAGCTACTCGGGAGGCTGAGGCAGGTGAATGGCATAAACCCGGGAGGCGGAGCTTGCAGTGAGCTGAGATACGGCCACTGCACTCCAGCCTGGGCAACAGAGTGAGACTCTGTCTCAAAAAAAAAAAAAAAAACCTCATTGGAGCATTTTGGTTTTTGGATTCTTAGATTTGGGGTGCTCTATCAGTAAGCACATTGTAAATATTTGAAAGTCTGAAAATACCCAAAATTCAAACACTTCTGCTCCCTGTCATTTTGGATAAGGGGGACTCATCCTGTGTAAACAACACTGCAGTGAACATTTATAGGTAATTCATTCAGTGGGTAAAGGTCAGGACCTTTTATAGGGATCCTTAATACCACATTTTTACATGGTTCACTGAGCGTTTGTGCTCCCCTCCACTGAAGGTCCCTCAGCCTTGCTTGGGTTGAGTCATCTTGGTCTTTAATTTGGTAGGCAAAAAATGGCATCTTGTTTTTGAGCTCGTTTCTGAGAAAGTGCACGCTCCTTTTCCCCATCAACAACTTTCATCCGGCACCTCGGAATCTCTTCAGTAGAGTGAGATGCAAATAACGAGGCACAGCTTCTTTCCCTTTTCTGAGCTGATGCCTGGTGAGGCCATAGACTGGGTTTCACTGCAAAGACGAAAGCGTGGGCAGGACTTGGAGCACAAAAAGGGGGCATTTCAGAGTGAGTCTTCAGGGGCGGCTGCTCCGGAGGTGAAGTTTTCTAGAGAAAGAGATGAAAGCACCATGTGGCTGTGGCGACAGAGGCTTATGAGCCAGCCCTCTGGAGATTGTGAGCTCCACGTGTGAGGGCAAAGCCTGGGGCTGTCTGGGTCGCTTCTGGGTCCCCAGCACAGCTAGCATAGAGTAGTGGTGGAGAACAGGTGCTCAGGAAGTGATTTTTGAAGAATGGATGAATGAATACATGCACACACATACTTTTAAGTTTCTGGGTTAAAGAGGAAAACAGAATGAGATGAACAAAGGAAAGTAATGTAGAGGTAAACTGAGCAGATGGCAAGATGCCGTGAATGATAAGAGGCCAGGAGATCCAGAATCAGGGTGGCTTCTATGAAGTGTCCCTGCCTCCTCCCCCAGCCCAGCTATGTCCCTTCTCTGAGCTTCACACCTATGGACTGTTCTGCACCCTAGCCCTCAGATGCAGTGGTGAAAGTAGGACTCCTATTGTGTTTCCCTGTTAAGGGCAGACATGGTGCCCTGTGTATCTGCTGCTGCTGTTTCCTTTTTTTCTTGCTGAGTATTCCGTGTGTAGCATGTTTGTAACACTTGCTAAGAAACAGAACCATCCAGATAGCTCGAACACTTTTCAATTCAGTCAGTAACAGACCAGGTCTGCTTTGGATTTCCAGGAGCTCGTGTCACTTTTTTTCTGAGCCAGGGTCTCGCTTTGTCACCCAGCTGGAGTGCAGTGGCGCAATCTCAGCTCACCGCAGCCTCTGCCTCCAGGGTTCAAACAGTTCTTGTATCTCAGCCTCCCAAGTAGCTGGGACTACAGGTGCCTGCCACAACACCCGGCTCATTTTTGTGTTTTTAGCAGAGACAGGGTTTCACCATGTTGTCCAGGTTGGTCTCAAACTCCTGACCTCAGTTGATCTGCTTGCCTTGGCCTCTCAAAGTGCTGGGATTACAGCGTGAGCCACCGCGCCCGGCCTCTGGATTGCCCGACCTGTGTCACTTTGTCATGAGCCCTTCTCCCCTAGTTATCCTTTATTCTTCAAACAGGCTTCCTGTGTGACATATTTTATCAGTGCCAGCTATGGGGCAAGCCCTGTGCCAGGTGTTAAGTATATAGTAGTAGTGAACAAACAGACATGGCCTCTGCCCCACAGAGCATAAAAATCTAATGGAGGAGACAAGCCAATCCTTATACCAATTCATTTCCATAGGTGAATATAAAACCACAAACTGGGCTGGGTGTGGTGGCTCATGCTTGTAATCCCAGCACTTTCAGAGACTAAGGCAGGTAGACAACTTGAGCTCAGGAGTTTGAGACCAGCCTGGGCAACATGATGAGACCCCGCCTCTACAAAAAATAAAAAACGAGCCAGGTGTGGTGGTGCATGCCTGTAGTCCCAGCTATTTGGGAGGCTGAGGCAGGAGGATCACTTGAGTTCAGGAGGTCCAGGCTGCAATTAGCTGAGATTGTGCCGCTCACTCTAGCCTGGGTGACAGACTGAAGCCGTGTCTCAAAAAAAAAAGAAAAAAAATCACAAACTGTGCGTAAGAGTGTCTGAGGGAAAAACAGGATGCTGGGAGTGAATGTCAGGAGACAGGTAGGTCTGAGGCAGTGTTGTGTCCAGAGCTCACAGCTGAATTAATGGTAATGCAGCTAAATGAGCTACTGTGTGGCACAGGTGACCACAGCAAGTGTCAGCTTTTCTAGGGCGAGTGTCAGCTGGGTTCCTGCACTTTGCTTAAGAGCAGTGACAGACCTGGAAGATACTGCCCCAGGCACTCTTGGGTGCTTTACATGTATTGGTTCATTTAATCTTCAAACCCCACAAGTGCCCTTGGGATTCCCATTTTGCAGAGGAGGCTCAGGGTCTTTGTCACTTGCCCAAGGTCACAGTAAATGAAAGAATAGGGAGTCTAGAGCTGTGCTCTTCCCTGCGCCGCCCTCCAGTTGGAAAGCTCTCCAGGCCAGGGACAGGCTTTGCAGAGAGAAGGTGCAGAGAATGGGACAGACAGATATCCAGGGACTGTGAGGACCGAGGTGGTTCTGCTAACTGTAGAGGGCCTGGTCACTTGACAAGGCACCTCTTTGCACCCCCCTGAGGCTCTCTCAAAGCCCCTTTTCCGGTTAGGACATTTTGTTATCTCCTGTGTTGTTTTTGTTGATTGCCCTCTGAAATGCTATGAGAGGACAGATCATTCTGCCCTCGCCTGCCCAGCCCAGCACCTGGCACAGTCATTGCTCGGTGTGTATTTATTGAATGAACAATTGACTGAATGTCAGGCCCAGGGCTTTGCCTTAGGAAATAGGCTGTTGGATAAGAGGACTACCATACTTTGCATTTTTTTCTGGAAATTTATGTCACTTGGGAGTGGAGCAGATTACCAGGCTGTTTCCAGAGATAGCGACTCTCCATAAAGTGAGCCAACCCTGGAGCCGGGTGCGGTGGCTCACACCTGTAATCCCAGCACTTTGGGAGGCTGAGGCAGGTAGATCACGAGGTCAGGAGTTTGAGACCAGCCTGACCAACATGGTGAAACCTCATCTCTAGTAAAAGAAAAAAAATACAAAAATTAGCCGGGCGTGGTGGTGCGTGCCTGTAATCCCAGCTACTCAGGAGGCTGAGGCAGTAGACTCGCTTGGACCTGGGAGGCAGAGGTTGCAGTAAGCAAAGATTGCGCCACTGCACTCCAGCCTGGGTGACAGAGCAAGAGACTCTCTCTAAAAAAAAAAAAAAAAAAAAAAAAAAACCAACCCTGGGGAGGAGTCTGTGTTCAGCTGCAGGGAGCCAGAGAATTGGGGCCGAGGTGTCTGACACCGAAAAACTTTAGGCCTTTCTCAGGTAAATGAAGTTTTGATATAGATTCAGCTCCCCTACCCCCCACAATTGAACTGTTTTGGGGGCCAGCAATTAGGGGCTAATTTGTGACAGTGACTTTATTTTCTTCCTATTAAAATAGCGGTTTAGTCAGTAGCCTTGGTGAATAAATTTAGGCATAATAGTTAAATGTAATAGAAGTTTATGTAACAAACAGTGATTAATAATGTTACTGTCCAGATTCCTGTTATAGCTCTAACCTGATGTTATGAACTGAGATTAAATTTGAATTTGAGTGCTTACATTATTTTGTAAAGGTGGTAGTATATCCACATATCCACAGTTTTTTCTTTTAAATATGTGAAACTGTGCTTGGTTTCTCTTTTCCAAAGTTGGCCTTTTCCATTACATGGGCAAGTCCTGAACCTAAACCGAGACACTAGCCCATCATCTCCAGCAATGAATGTCATCCCCCTGGACTTCAGCAACCTGAGTTAATTAAAAGGTTCAGTTGAAGTTAATCAAGTTTGGAACTCTAATTTTGTGCAGTGTTTTGATACGATTTGATGAGTCATCTTTTGGTAGAGCATCTCTCTATCCCTGACAGTGTTTGATCTTAACGGAACAGTTTTATAATGTGTAAACTGGTGGGAGGTGCTCTTCAGAAATGCAGAGTCAACAGTGGTATGTGTGTGCGCTGGCTCTTCGGGTGGGGCGCAAGGCAGAACAAAGAGGATAATTTAATAAGTAAGAACTTGTCAGGGTCTAGGGTCAGTTCTGAGGCTGCTGCCTGTCAAAAACATGGGTTTTTTCCTGCCCCCCTCCACTGCTGCTAACTGGAGTCTGACCTTCGAGAAAGAGTGAAAAAAGACAGCTTCTGTTTGTTTTGCTGCAAAATAAGTGGCTGGACTGATTGGCCCCCTTCCCAGAGGCCCTGCAAGGACTTCAGATGTGGTCAGCGAGGTATGTGGACGGTGCCAGCCTGCCGGCCCTCGTCCAGCCGAACTGCACCAGGAACAGGCAAGGGGCCCAGAGAAACAGCAGGGCCAGCTGCCGCTGCCTTTGCTCCTGCTCTTAATGCCATCCTATTTATTCCTGGTCTTACTCTCTCAAGATTGATGGGCAATGTTTTGTATGACCTCCATCCCCACCTCTCACCCACTGAACTTACAGCTTGAAATTAACAGAGGCAAGGCCCATCTGGAAAAATGCATTTGACAAAAACATGATCAAATGGGGGATTCCCTGAGGTGGGGAGCAAAGAACCAGACCACTTGGAATCCTAGGTGCTATGTCCCTGTATGGACCTGCGGTTTCTTTTGGATTCCATTAGGGTTAAGAAGCACAATTTCTGAAGCTAGATTTGAGTTTACATTTCTGCTCCAGTACTTGGGAGTTACAGTGAACTTTAACTGTAACTTCTTTTAATGTTTAAAATTAATGTCATTTAATGTTTCTGAACTTCAGTTTCCTGATCTGTAAAGTAGGAAGGGTAGGCCGGGCGTAGTGTGTCATGCCTATAATCCTAGCACTTTGGGAGACTGAGGCAGAAGGATCACTTAAGGTCAGAAGTTTAACGTAGTGAAGCCCTGTCACTACTAAAAATACAGAAGTTATCTGGGCGTGGCTGTGGGCACCTATAGTCCCAGCTACTCGGAAACCCGAGGCAGGAGAGTCACTCGAACCCAGGAGACAGAGGTTGCAGTGAGCTGAGATCGTGCCAGTGCAATCTAGCCTAGGCGACAGAGCGAGACTCTGTCTCAAAACAACAACAACAATAAAAACCAGTAGGAAGGGTGATAATAATTACCCCCAGGTTATTGTGAAGATCACATGAGTGCTAATGCATGTGAAATGTTTAGTATGGTGTCTGGCACATAGTAGGCACTATAACGCTTTGGGCTTTGGTGCTCCCACAGCTATGTTTTCAAACCAAAAGATGAAAAGCTTTGTGGTAACAGCTGAAAAAAAATCACCTCTTGTTGGTCCCATGTGACAGTTGGTGCTTCTGTCCTAGTGACACAGAAATAAGAAGAGCCATCTAGCACAGGACTCCTGCCACTGTCCACCACCTTGTACCTGGAAAGCAGGCAGCCTCAGTTTCCACGTGACTGCTGCAGGGCCTCAGACTATGCCCTGTGAGCAGCCCGTGCTCAGCATTGCCTCCATCTGCTCAGGCAGTGTTGATACCCATTCTGGGTCTTATTACCCTGTTCTCTCAGGAGTGATTGACAGGAGTAGCGTTTGATGTTTGATGTAATATCCTCTGCTTTGGCTATACTAACAGATGGCTGGATTCCTTATTTTTATTCACTTATTTACTTGATTTGGTTTTTTTTGTTTGTTCATTTTTGCTTTAGTTTTTTGAGACAGAGTCTCACTCCGTCGCCCAGGTTGGAGTGCAGTGGCACGGTATCAGCTCACCATAACCTCTGCCACCTAGGTTCAAGCGATTCTCTTGCCTCAGCCTCCCCAGTAGCTGGGATTACAAGCGCCTGCTACCACACCCAGTTAATTTTGTATTTTTAGTAGAGATGGGGTTTTACCATCTTGGCTAGGCTGGTTTTGAACTCTTGACCTTGTGATCCACCCGCCTTGGCCTCCCAAAATGCTGGGATTACAGGCGTGAGCCATTGCACCTGGCCTCCTTTATTTTATGGGACATTTTTGGAAAAGAGGCTTGGTCCAAACAGGCAGTACTTTCCACTTCTGCAGTCATTTCTCTACCCTGCCCCCAAATGGTTACTCAGTTGCATTTATTTATTTACTACAATCGGAGTACCAGCAGCACATCTACAAAATTAGAAGTCTTGGGTGGTAGCAGATCAGTGCTCTCTGGCATCCAGATGGTCACAGCCTTACAGCTTTTTTTTCTTTTTTTGAGACAGAGTTTCGCTCTTGTCGCTCAGGCAGTGGCACAATATCAGCTCACTGCAACCTCCACCTCCTGGGTTTGAGAGATTCTCCTGCCTCAGCCTCCCGAGTAATAGATTACAGGCACCCGCCACCATGCCTAGCTAATTGTTTTGGTATTTTTAGTAGAGATGGGGTTTCACCATGTTGGCCAGGCTGGTCTTGAACTCCTGACCTCAGGTGATCCACCTGCCTCAGCCTCCCAAAGTGCTGGGATTACAGGCATGAGCCACTGTGCCTGGCCAATTGTCATAGCTTTCAGTTGGCTACCAAGTGTTGAGGTAGCATTGAGGGTTGCAGAAGCTGTGTTCTTGAAAAAGAGAAGAGAGTAACATTCTCAGAAAGCAAACAGTATTCAGAGTCCATGGGTTTTCTGGAGCTTTTTTCTTTTCTTTCCCAGGATGAAGTGCAGTGGCGCGATCTTGGCTCACTGCAAGCTCCACCTCCTGGGTTCACACCATTCTCCTGCCTCAGCCTCTTGAGTAGCTGGGACTACAGGCATCCACCACCACACCCGGCTAATTTTTTTTTTTTTTTTTTGTATTTTTAGTAGAGACGGCGTTTCACCATGTGATCCAGGATGGTCTCGATCTCCTGACCTTGTGATCCGCCCGCCTCGGCCTCCCAAAGTGCTGGGATTACAAGCGTGAGCCACCGCACCTGGCTTTCCTTTTTTTTAAAGAAATTACCAGCCGGGTGCAGTGGCTCATGCCTGTAATTCCAGCACTTTGGGAGGCCAAGGCAGGAAGATCACCTGAGGTCAGGAGTTTGAGACCAGGAATTTATGTATTTTTAGTGAAACCCCGTCTCTACCAAAAATACAAAAAATTAGCTGGGTATGGCTGCAGGCATCTGTAATCCCAGCTACTCGGGAGGTTGAGGCAGGAGAATGGCTTGAACCCGGGAGGCAGAGGTTGCAGTGAGCCGAGATCATGCCATTGCGCTCCAGTCTGGGCAACAGACTGGAGTGCAACAGACAATGAGACTGTCTCAAAAAAAAAAAAAGAAAGAAAAAGAAAAAAAGAAATTACTTCTGCTCTGATGTGCAGAGCCCCATCTATACTGGACACCTGAAAGTTACCAGAGAAATACAGGCCAGGGGCCTTTGACATTGGCACTGAGAAAAGCGTAGCGCAGAAACAGGGTGTGTCTTTTTTTTTTAACCTGGGCATCTGTGATTTGAGGTCTTGGAACACTTTATAACCCATTTCTGAACTTCTCCCAGGCTTCAGTGGAGCCACCTGTTGTAGCTTCTAAAACTCTGTCCTCCTCAGTTGTTCTCCCACCCATTGCCTTCACAGATGCAGAGACCAAGATTCACTCACTCGACATTGGACCTTTAGCACCCAGGTCTGTCTGGCACAAAGTAAGTGTTCGGCCAGGCTGGTGGAGTGACTTCTACTTAGAGAATGGTCCTCAACATAGGCTGCTCATTACCAAAACTATTTGGTCTTTAAAAAGTGTGACTCTGATGCTTGAGTCTGGGGTGGGTACCAAATACTTGCTTTTTTTTTTTTTAATTTTTATTTTTTTTGAGACAGCATCTCGCTCTGTCACCCAGTTGATCTCGGCTCACTGCAAGCTCCGCCTTCCGGGTTCATGCCATTCTCCTGCCTCAGCCTCCCAAGTAGCTGGGACTATAGGCGCCTGCCACCACGCCTGGCTAATTTTTTTCTGTTTTCAGTAGAGACGGGGTTTCACCATGTTAGCCAGGATGGTCTCAATCTCCTGACCTCATGATCCGCCTGTCTCGGCCTCCCAAAGTGCTGGGATTACAGGTGTGAGCCACTGCGCCTGGCTCAAATACTTGCATTTTTAAAGAGTCTCACAGCAACTCCTGGTAGTTTTCAATTTACCTTAACTTTTATGTAGGAACCCCTTGTCCTGGTAGAGAGTATAATTTGCTGAATAAGTCTACTTTTTCAATCAACATATACAGAAGAGACATCAATGAAAGAACTGGCAAACTGTAAAGCCCCCTCTCCAGGTGTGAAATACGGTCCCAGCGCACTCAGGGCTTGGGCCTAGAAGCTGATCCATGTCTCTATGTCTGTTCTGAAATATCCTGTGTGATGTGGGAGAAGGAGTATTGTCCTTAGAGACAAGGCTTGAGACTGACTGTGCCCTTTCCTTGGGCAGCATGTAGGGAGAAAGAATGCCTACCCACCCACAGGCACGTTACCTGTGGACAAGGTGTAGTGGGCAGTTAGAAGGTATTGGTATGTTAATCAGTCTTTTTTTTTTTTTTTTTTTTTTGAGATGGAGTTTTGCTCTATCACACAGGCAGAGTGCAGTGGCGCGATCTCGGCTCATTGCAACCTCCTCCCAGGTTCAAGCGATTTTACTGCCTCAGCCTCCCAAGTACCTGGGACTCTAGGTGTGTGCCACCATGCCCGGCTAATTTATGTATTTTTTTAGTAGAGACAGGATTTCACCATGTTGGCCAGGCTGGTCTCAAACCTCTGACCTCATGATCTGCCCGCCTCAGCCTCCAAAAATGCTGAGATTGCAGACGTGAGCCGCCATACCTGGCCAGTGTTTTTTTTTTCTGAGATGAGATCTCGCTCTGTTGCTCAGGCTGGAGTGCAGTGGTGCGATCTCGGCTCACTACAACCTCTGCCTCCTGGGTTCAAGCGATTCTCCTGCCTCAGCCTCCTGAGTAGCTGAGATTACAGGTGCCTGCCACCACGCCTGGCTAATTTGTTGTATTTTTAATAGTGACAGGGTTTCACCATGTTGACCAGGCTGGTCTCAAAACTCTTGACCTCAGATGATCCACCTGCCTTGGCCTCCCAAAATGCTTGAATTACAGGCATGAGCCACTGCACCCAGCCTAATCAGTCTTTTGCTCCTATTTGTCTTTGTTTGGGATAAAAGTTCTAGCCTTATTGGGGTCTTCTTACACAATAGTTCAACTCACAGCCATTATCTGAACCTTTCCTCTGGTTCACAACCAAAATTAAACATCCGTTTATGGGGATTGAGATAGTTTTCATAGTAAAGGAGGTTTTGTTTGTAATGACGTACCTGTTTGATGGGTCTAAGTATTTGTCTGGCCTTTCTGGCTAAAGCAGCCTGTGAACTGGTCCTCCCTAGAATGCATACCTTCCACTCCTTATCATCTCTCTCCTGGGTACCTTCCCCTTCCCCCTTCCCCTTTCTTTTTCCCTTCCCCTTCCCATTCCCCTTCCCCTTTCCTTTTCCCTTCCCCTTCCCCTTCCCTTATCCCTTCCCTTTTTCCTTTTCCTTTCCTTTTTTTCTTTTTTTTTTTTTTGATAGTGTCTCATTCTGTCACCCAGGCTGGAGTGCAGTGATGAGATCTCTGCTCATGCAGCCTTGACCTTCTGGGCTCAAGTGATCTTCTGCCTTGGCCTCCTGAGTAACTGGGACTACAGGCACCACCATACCTGGCTAAATTTTTTTTTTTTTTTTTTAGTAGCAGTGAGGTCTCGCAATGTTGCCCAGGATGGTCTCAAACTCCTGGGCTCAAGCGATCCTCACGCCTCGGCCCCCCAAAGTGTTGGGATTGCAGATGTGTGCCACCATACTCGGCCTCTTTTGGGCCTTTTTGTGTTTGAGATGGAGTCTCACTCTTGCTCAGGCTGGAGTGCAGTGGCATGATCTCGGCTCACTGCAACCTCTGCCTCCTAGGTTCAAGCGATTCTCCTGCCTCAGCCTCCCAAGTAGCTGGGATTACAGGTGCCTGGCAAATTTTTGTGTTTTTGATAGAGACAGGGTTTCACTATGTTGACTAGGCTGGTCTTGAACTCCTGATCTCAGGTAATCCTCCCACCTCGGCCTCCCAAAGTGCTGGGATTATAGGCGTGAGCCACTGCGCCCAGCTTTTTTTTTTTTAATTTTACTTTTTTGAGACAGAGTCTCACTCTCACCCAGCTGGAGTGCAGTGGCACAATCTTGGTTTACAGCAACTTCTGCCTCCTGGGTTCAAGTGATTCTCTTGCCTCAGTCTCCCGAGTAGCTGGGAGTACAGGTGTGTGCCACCACGCCTGGCTAATTTTTGTATTTTTAATAGAGATGGGGTTTCACTATGTTGACCAGGCTGGTCTCGAACTCCTGACCTCGTGATCCACCTGCCTCAGCCTCCCAGAGTGCTGGGATTACAGCTGTGAGCCACCGCACCTGGCTCTTGCAGGTGTTAATAGAGCCTTTTTCCTCTACTGGAAGCTTCAACTGCTTTCTGCCCCTTTCAAACTCATACATCATTGAATTGTTGTTTCCTCAGGGAAGCCTTCCTTATACCACCCTACAGAGGGTGTCAGACCCCCATTATACTATCACAACACTTTTCGCAGTAAGGTAAATTGCTTTTACAATTGTTGGATTGCCTCTCTTGACTATGTTTGTTGAATAGATAAAAAAGGTGGCCAGGCCGGGCGCAGTGGCTCAAGCCTGTAATCCCAGCACTTTGGGAGGCCGAGACGGGTGGATCACAAGGTCAGGAGATCGAGACCATCCTGGCTAACATGGTGAAACCCCGTCTCTACTAAAAACTACAAAAAACTAGTCGGGCGAGGTGGCGGGCGCCTGTAATCCCAGCTACTTGGGAGGCTGAGCCAGGAGAATGGTGTGAACCTGGGAGGTGGAGCTTGCAGTGAGCTGAGATCCGGGCACTGCACTCCAGCCTGGGCGACAGAGCGAGACTCCGTCTCAAAAAAAAAAAATTAAAAAAAAAAAAAAAAAAAAAGGTGGCCAGGTGCGGTGGCTCACGCCTGTAATCCCAGGACTTTGGGAGGCTGAGGCAGACAGATCACAAGGTCAGGAGTTTGAGACCAGCCTGACCAACATGGTGAAACCCCATCTCTGCTAAATATACAAAAATTAGCAGGGCATGGTGGTACATGCCTATAGTCCCAGCTACTCAGGAGGCTGAGGACTCAAAAAAAAAAAAAAAAAAAAAAAGGGTAACTTTATAACCTGCCTTCTTTTTCTTTTTCCCAGTGCTCCTAAAGTTCCGTACAGATAAAGGAAGAGATCCCAGTTCTGATACATATGAGGAAGATTCCGAGTTGTTGCTCCAGATACGAAATGATGTGCTTGACTCACTGGGTATTAGTCCTGACCTGCTTCCTGAGGACTTTGTCAGGTTGGTCTCAGTATTTATCACTGTTTAGTCTGGACAGATGAAGTTTGTTTTCAGGGTTTGCCTTAATTTGAGGAGCTCTTTTATTAGACCCAAAGCCCTGCAGAGAGCCCCCTGACACATTCTGCTCACTCCTGTCGACTTCTACCTCTCCACTAGAATAGCAATATATAAAAAATAAAGAGGGGGCAGATTCTGATTTTTACAATACGCATCTTATATTCACGTTCAAAATTCAAGGCAATATAAGATCTGTAAACACTATTCTCTACCTTTTTTCACTTTATGTGATCTTGTTATTTCTTGACAACATCTCCAGATCAGTACATAGTTTGCTCCCTCTTTTCCACAGCTCCTCAGTATTCCAGTGTGTGAAGCGATGGAGTTTATTGAACCAGTTGCCTGCTCACTCAAGTTGTGTTCAGGCTTTTCTGTTTTGTTTTGTTTTGTTTTGTTTTGTTTTGTTTTGTTTTGTTTTGAGACAGAGTCTCGCTCTGTCGCCCAGGCTGGAGTACAGTGGCGCGATCTCCGTTCACTGCAAGCTCTGCCTCCCGGGTTCACACCATTCTCCTGCCTCAGCCTCCGGAGTAGCTGGGACTACAGGAGCCTGCCACCACACCCGGCTAATATTTTGTATTTTTTAGTAGAGATGGGGTTTCACCATGTTAGCCAGGATGAGCTCGATCTCCTGACCTCGTGATCTGCCCGCCTCGGCCTCCCAAAGTGCTGGGATTACAGGCGTGAGCCACCACGCCTGGCCCGTGGCAAAGATTACAGGCTTTTCTAACTGTGTAACACTGTAGTGTGTGACCTTGTGTTGTACATGTGCAGGTATAACTGCAGGATAATTAGGAGGAAGGGAGTTGATGGGTCAGAAGGATGTAATTTATCATTTGGTCGGCATTGCCACTTTGCCCCCATTGGTATCCTATCAATTTATACCCCCAGCAGCACAGCCACCCATGTTCCCGGCATCCTCTCACTTGTACACTACATGCTTTCACCTTACGTGACCGCCTCTTTGCTCTCATAAACAGGCTTAGGATTTGATTGGAGAAGACCAGATGGTGACTAGGTCACAATCTCCTTTTTTTTTTTTCGAGACAGTTTCACTCTTGTCACCCAGGCTGGAGTGCAATGACACAATCTTGGCTCACTGCAACCTCTGCCTCTCAGGTCCAAGCAATTTTCCTGACTCAACCTTTTGAGTAGCTGGGATTACAGGTGCCCGCCACCATGCCCAGCTAATTTTTTTTGTATTTTTAGTAGAGACGGAGTTTTCCATGTTGGCCATGCAGGTCTCGAACTCCTGACCTCAGATGATCTGCCCACCTTGGTGTCCCAAAGTGCTGAGATTACAGGAGTGAGCCACCACACGCTGCATCCATAATCTCCTTCAAGTAGCTCTGGGATCATACACTCACCCTCATTCCCTTTCCATGTCTTGAGGGGCTTCCTAAACTCAGCTTTGCAGTGCCTCCAGCTTGTAGCAGTAATGATGGCTATGGTTTACTGAGCAGCTATTATGTACTAGGCATCAGGTAGTAAGTAGCCAACCCAGATCCCACCCCAGGTATCATCACAGTGCTTGCTCTAGCAACAGTATGCTACCTTGGTTTCTTATCAACAGTAAGGTCTGCCAGAGTCCCTAGTCCCTCCTTTCTTCCCTTCCTGCTGGGAACTTCAGGTAGGCAACAGCAAACCCCACTCCATTTAGGGCCAGCAGTGGTCTTTGAAGCACCTGCGGTGCCCTGACCCAATAAGCCATGATTGTCCTGGTGCAGTGGGTCAAACCTATAATCCCAACATTTTGAGAGGCTAAGGCCGGCAGATTGCTTTGAGCTTAGGAGTTTGAGGCCAACCTTGACAATGTGGTGAAACCCTGTCTCTACAAAAAATAGAAAAATTAACTGGGCATTGATGACTGGTGCTTGTAGTCTATACACACACACACACACACATATGGCATAGCTGGGACTACAGGCATGTGCCACCATGCCACCTCTTGCATATCTGAGACTACAGGTGTGTGCCACCATGCCTGGATAAATATATATATCATATATATGTGTGTATATATATCATATATATATAATAAAGTATTTATATAAGTAAAAAACTATAAACAATTTAAATATCCACCAATAAAGTATTGGTTAAATAAACCACCATATTACCTAGATAACAAAAAATTGTGGAATGTAAGTAATATGTATCTGTATATTTATTGACACAAACAGGTCCATAATATGCTGGGAAAAGGCTGTCAAACAGTACGGATAGTATATTCCCACCCTGAATTATTTATTTATTTATTCATTTATTTATTTTGAGACGGAGTGTTGCTCTGTTGCCCAGGCTGGAGTATACAATGGCACGATCTCGGCTCACTGCAACCTCCGCCTACCAGGTTCAAGTGATTCTCCTGCCTCAGCCTCCAAAGTTGCTGGAACTACAGGTGCCTGCCACAACACCCGACTCATTTTTCTATTTTTAGCAGAGACGGGGTTTCGCCATGTTGGCTTAGCCTGGTTTTGAACTCTTGACCTCAGGTAATCCACCCACCTCAGCCTCCCAAAGTGCTGGGATTACAAGTGTGAGCCACCACACCTGGCCCATTTTGATATTTTAAACAAGAAAAAGATGTAAATATACAGAGAAAAGTTTGTAGGCTAGACCCCAAAATGTTAGTGGCTGGGATTACCAGGGATTCTGTTCTTCCATTTTACACTTTTTGGCAATGGACATCTGTTAGTTTTGCAATCAGAAAAACAACAAAGTTCTCTGAAAAGAGAATCAAAAACACAAACTGAAGGACACTGCAAGCAGAACACAGACAGATGAGGGAAACAGAAACTTGTACACAACTCTCCCTGCTCAAGTGAGCACACCCCACTCTCCAGAGGTAGTAGACAATCTGGAAAGACAGCTCAGCTGCAAGACAACAGCTCGTTTTCTTGCCGGCATCCCTAACCCATGTCAGGCCATCTTGCAACCTGTCTACAGAAAGACTTCAAGAGGCCACCAGACACCTCTTACTTAAAAAACAAGCAATAGAGACCGGGCATGGTTGCTCACGCCTGTAATGCCAGCACTTTGGGAGGCTGAGGCGGGCGGATCATGAGGTCAGGAGAGTTAGACCATCCTGGCTAACATGGTAAGACCCCATCTCTACTAAAAATACAAGAAATTAGCCGGGTGTGGTGGTGGGTGCCTGGAGTCCCAGCTACTCAGGAGGGTGAGGCAGGAGAATGGCATGAACCCGGGAGGCAGAGGCTGCAGTGAGCCGAGATCGCGCCACTGCACTCCAACCTGGGCAACACAGCGAGAGCAAGACTCCGTCTCAAAATAAGAAAAAAAAGGCAGCAGGCCGGGCGCGGTGGCTCAAGCCTGTAATCCCAGCACTTTTGGGAGGCCGAGACGGGCGGATCACGAGGTCAGGAGATCGAGACCATCCTGGCTAACATGGTGAAACCCCGTCTCTACTAAAAAATACAAAAAAAAAAAAACTAGCCGGGCGAGGTGGCGGGCGCCTGTAGTCCCAGCTACTCGCGAGGCTGAGGCAGGAGAATGGCGGGAACCCGGGAGGTGGAGCTTGCAGTGAGCTGAGATCCGGCCACTGCACTCCAGCCTGAGTGACAGAGCAAGACTCCGTCTCAAAAAAAGAAAAAGAAAAAAAAGGCAGCAATAGAGTGGCAGTGCCTGAGCACAGGAAACTGAGACATGGGAATGCAGTTTCTTCAAAGTGGGTGGGCAGGGAAGGAACCACTTTGGAGAGAAAACCAGCCAGCAGCTGGTTAGGCTGTGACTTTCCTCTTCTGGGAAGCAGGGCCTTCAACTCTACTGGCCAGTGATGCAGAGCTGGACCGTTCATCACTTTGAATGCCCAAATTAGTCACTCGGCTGCACACTCACGGCCCAGCACCCAGCCCCAGGTATGCTTAGCAGCTGCTGCTTTCCATTGGCTGACTGGCTGGGGTTGTTGGAACTGAAGCCCTGCGTGACCCAGTCCTTCTTCCTGCTGTGAAGCACAGCAGAGGAAACACTTGCTTCTCACAAACTTCGTTCCTCCACCAAGAGATGAATGCCCTGATGAGTTACCATGAGATCCAAGTCTGCCCAGTGTCATCAGCCCCTGACCTCACGGTGCCAGTGTTACAAAAGCACCTTGTAAACTGCTGCCTATTTTTAAATGATGGCTTTTTTTTTTTTTTTAAGACAGAGTCTTGCTCTGTCGCCCAGGCTGGAGTGCAATGGTGCAATCTCGGCTCACTGCAAGTTCCACCTCCCAGGTTGACACCATTCTCCTGCCTCAGCCTCCTGAGTAGCTGGGACTACAGGCACCTGCCACCACGCCCGGCTAATTTTTTTTTATTTTTTAGTAGAGACGTGGTTTCACCATGTTAGCCAGGATGGTCTAAATCTCCTGACCTCATGATCCACCCGCCTAAGCCTCCCAAAGTGCTGAGATTACAAGCGTGAGCCAGCGTTCTTAGCCTTTTTTTTTTCTTTTTTTTCTTCCCTTCTTCATAGGGTCTCTCTCTGTTGCCTAGAGGAGTGCAGTGGCACATCATAGCTCACTCCAGCATCAACCTCCTGGGCTCAGGTGATACTCTCACCTCAGCCTCTTGCATAGCTGGGACTATAGGCGTGTACCACGAAGCCTGGCTAAATTTTTTTTTTTTTTGAGAAGGAGTCTCACTCTGTCGCCCGGGCTGGAGTGCAGTGGCTGGATCTCAGCTCACTGCAAGCTCTGCCTCCCGGGTTTACACCATTCTCCTGCCTCAGCCTCCCGAGTAGCTGGGACTACAGGCGCCAGCCACCTCACCCGGCTAGCTTTTTGTATTTTTTAGTAGAGACGGGGTTTCACCGTGTTAGCCAGGATGGTCTCAAACTCCTGACCTCGTGATCCGCCCATCTCAGCCTCCCAAAGTGCTGGGATTACAGGCTTGAGCCACCGCGCCCGGCTCTTTTTTTTTTTTTTTTAATTGACAGGGTCCCGCTATGTTCACCAGGCTATGTTTCCTGTTTGTTTTAAGTTATGTACTGCATAATACAAACAAGAGAGTACACAAAACACATCTGCCTGAGTTAAATGATAATTAATATGTATTTATTTTTGTTGTAGAGACATGGGTCTCACTCTTGCCGAGGCTGTTCTCAGACTCCTGGATTCAAGCCATCGTCCTGCCTTGGCTTCCCAAAACTTCTGGGATAGATAGGCGTGAGCCACTTGTATCTCTTTTAATTTGGAATCGTCCTTGGCAAACTGGCTTGCCACCTCTTTTTGTAAATAAAGTTTTATTGGCACACTTACTCATTTATGTATTATCTGTGACAGCTTTTGTGCCACAGCAGAGTTAAATAGTTATAACAAAGACCATATGTCCCATAAAGCTGAAAATATTTTATTATCTGGTTCTTTTGTTTGTTTGTTTTTGAGACAGAGTCTCACTCTGTCACCCAGGCTGGAGTGCGGTGGCACTATCTTGGCTCGCTGCAACCTCTGCTTCCCGGGTTCTAGCAATTCTCCTGCTTTAGCCTCCTGAGTAGCTAGGACTATAGGCGTGTGCCACCACGCCTGGCTAATTTTTGTATTTTTAGTAGAGATGGGGTTTCACCATATTGGCCAGACTAGTCTCAATCTCTTGACCTTCTGATGCGCCCGGTTTGGCCTCCCACAGTGCTGGGATTACAGGCGTGAGCCACTGCCCCGGCCTATTATCTGGTTCTTTTTTTTTTTTTTTTTTTTTGAGCTGGATTCTCGCTGTGTCACCCAGGCTGGAGTGCAGTGACGTGATCTCGACTTGTTGCAACCTCTGCCTCCCAGCTTTAAGTGATTCTTCTGCCTAAGCCTCTCGAGTACCTGGAACTATAGGCACGTACTACCACGTCCAGCTAATTTTTGTATTTTTAGTAGAGACGGGGTTTTACCATATTGGCCAGGCTGAACTATTCCTCCAACATGACCAAAATGAGATTATACCAGCAATGGGAGGTGTTTTTTTTTTTTTTTCTGGTCTCTCTGTTGCCCAGGCTGGAGTGCAGTGGCGTCGTCTCGGCTCACTGCAACCTCTGCCTCCTGGGTTCAAGCATTTATCCTGCCTCAGCCTCCCGAGTATCTGGCATTACAGCCGCCTGCCACCACGCCCGACTAATTTTTGTATTTTAGTAGAGACAGGGTTTCACTATGTAGGTCAATCTGGTCTTGAATTCCCGACCTCAGGTGATCCACCCGTCTCAACCTCCCAAAGTACTGGGATTACAGGTGTGAGCCACCATGCCCAGCCCTAGTTCTCCATATATTTTAGAGCTCTGTAGTGGACCTTGATAAACAGGAAGATGTTACCTCTGGATGAACAAAATGGGAATGTGCTGGTCCTGGCCAGGGCATGAGGAGCCGGAGGTGCCTTCGGACACAGCTCTTGGGGTTGGAATGGATGCAACCTTTTGGGAGGGCATTTTGGCAATACATATGAAAACCTAACATTGCTATATTTAGAAATTTGCCTTAAGGAATTATTTCAACACCTGTGTCTTTGTCAAGACATACGATTACAGTGTTGAACAGCTTAAATGTCCCTCAATAGGTTATAGAACAGAACAAGTAATAGTTGATAATATTTGGGTTTAAAATTACACCTATTTATTTATTTATTTATTTTTTGAGACAGTCTTGCTCTGTCACCAGGCTGGAGTGTAGTTGTGCAATCTCAGCTCACTGCAACCTATGCCTCCCAGGTTCAAGCAATCCCCCTGCCTCAACCTCCTGAGTAGCTGGGACTACAGGCGCACCCCAACCACGTCAAGCTAATTTTTGTATTTTTAGTAGAGACAGAGTTTCACCATGTGGGCCAGGATGGTCTTGATCTCTTGACCTTGTGATCCACCTGCCTCGACCTCCCAAAGTGCTGGGATTACAGGCATCAGCCACCAAGCCTGGCCTAATTATACCCATTTAGATTGTGCACTTTTTAAAACGTCTAGAAGGGGCCAGGTGCGGTGGCTCACACCTGTCATCCCAGCACTTTGGGAGGCCGAGGCGGGCAGATCATGAGGTCAAGAGATCGAGACCAGCCTGGCCAACATGGTGAAACCCTGTCTCTACTAAAAATACAAAAATTAGCTGGGTGTGATGGCAGGCGCCTGTAGTCCCAGCTACTCGGGAGGCTGAGTCTGGAGAGTGGCGTGAACCCGGGAGGCAGTGCTTGCAGTGAGCCGAGATTGCACCACTGCACTCCAGTCTGGGCAACAGAACGAGACTCCGTCTCCAAAAAAAAAAATGTCTAGAAGGATGTGCACCAAACTAGGGAGACTGGAGGTAGTATTCTGTAGGGAGGCTTTCCCTTTCACTTGTCTGTGTTCCAGTTTGGTTGGTGAGCACACACCATTGTGTTCAGGAGTAGGAGCTGGCAGAGCACACTTTCTTTGGGGAAGTGGTGGAATAAAGTGATTTGCTCACTAAGATGGGTGACTTGGAGGGACAGGTGACTGTCCATCTAAAATTTGTCCTCTGGATGCCCCATCCTGGCCCAGAAGGGCTGGTTTCTATGTGGGTTGTGAAGACTTTTTTTGCCCTCATACTTTAATTTCAGACCTCAAATTTCCCTTGCCTCCTACATGTTAACACAGGCCTGCTCTCTGACATTTGTCTGGGAATAGCATATAGAACCCACTGCCCATTATGGGTAAGAAGAGAATTGCGAGAATGTGACCAGGGCGCTGAAACATCTGATATCTCTAGGACAGATATAGGAAGCACAGATATAGTCTTTCCTTTAACTTATAAAGGTAAAAATAAAAAGTATTGTGAAAGAATTTCTGGTTGCCAAAGTTCAAAGGTCTTTTCCAACCACTTATGAACCCCTGGCTCAGATTTCGTTTTCATGCCTAGATGCCAGCATTAACACTGCTGTCTGAATCGGGCCCTCCTGCTAGAAGTTGTTTTTATGCAGGAGAGTCTACTACTGAATTTCTCCAGATGTCATGGTCACAGTTCTGTTCTCAGTGCTCCATTTTCTTTGTCTTCCTTCTCTTTTAGTTACTGCTTCTCCGAGATGGCCCCAGTGTGTGCGGTGGTTGGAGGGATTTTGGCACAGGAAATTGTGAAGGTAAAACATCACTGTGGAGCAGAAAATAGTTAACCATGACTTTGTATATGTGCTGACAGAGAGAATGGAAACTGTCTTAGACAGCTGCCTGCTTTCTCTTACTCCATTCATCTTTGTTTCATGCCCTACCCATTTCCACCTCATCCCATTTTCTCTGGCCCATCCAGGTGGCCATTCAGCAAATGACCTTGGAGTGCCTGCTCTGTGCTCAGCGCACAGTTGGCCATAGTGCCTCGAAGGTGTGATCTGCTCTCCCCTAACTGTGTTAGTTATCCAGTGCCTGTTGTTTTAGTCAGGGACTCTGTTTCTCATGGCTCTTATAGTGAGTACTATCATGATCCCCACTTAAGAGGAAGACACTGGGGCCCATGAAAGGGGCTCCAGAACCTGTGCTTTTTTTGTTCTTTTTATTTTTTTTTTTGAGACAGAGTCTGGCTCTGTCGCCCAGGCTGGAGTGCAGTGGCCGGATCTCAGCTCACTGCAAGCTCCGTCTTCCGGGTTTACGCCATTTTCCTGCCTCAGCTTCCCGAGTAGCTGGGACTATAGGCGTCCGCCACCACACCCGGCTAGTTTTTTATATTTTTTTAGTAGAGACGGGGTTTCACCGTGTTAGCCAGGATGGTCTCGATCTCCTGACCTCGTGATCCGCCCGCCTCAGCCTCCCAAAGTACTGGGATTACAAGCTTGAGCCACCGCGCCCGGTCGAACCTGTGCTCTTAACCTCTGTACAGTTTATCTCCATTCATCACCATGGCATCAAAGCCCTCCCTCTTTTTTTTTTTTTTTTTTTTTTTTTTTGAGACGGAGTCTCGCTCTGTCGCCCAGGCTGGAGTGAAGTGGCACGATCTCAGCTCACTGCAAGCTCCGCTTCCCGGGTTCATGCCATTCTCCTGCCTTAGCCTCCTGAGTAACTGGGACTACAGGTGCCCGCCACCACACCCAGCTCATTTTTGTATTTTTAGTAGAGACGGGGTTTCACCGTGTTAGCCAGGATAGTCTTGATCTCCTGACCTCGTGATCCGCCCACCTTGGCCTCCCAAAGTGCTGGGAATACAGGTGTGAGCCACAACACCCGGCCAAGCCTCCCTCTTTTTAACCCACACACTGTAGGTATTTGCAGGGAAAGTGATGTCTGTGTCCCCATGAACACACTAGGAGCCCTTCAAGGGTCTGTACAGGATGACCCGTGACCCTGTTAGGTAGGTGTTAGTGTCTCTCTCAGAAGGGAAGCATTTCATATGGGGTCACATAACCAGTAACTAGCACAGCCTTTTGAGGGTCTTCTGGAACATTTGGGTGCTAAAACTATCCCAACCCCCCAAACATATTGTACATTCTTTGCGGACTTTCCTAGTTGCCCAAAGATGTTAAGTTTGCCTTTTGCAGGTTCTTGGCTGCCTTAGTGGACTCCGGTGAGGCTTTTTCCTTCTTTCTTGTGGAGCAGAGTCATGCCTGGTTAAATAATTGATCATATCCATGTACGTGTCAAGTTTGAACTTAGGAGGACAATTTGGAGACCCAGCCCTTAACACTTTGTCTTGGGGTCTGTAAATTCTGTAGATATTTGGCTCAATTTGTTAGTCACACCATTTTCCTAAGGCTACCTTTTTTTTTTTTTTTTTTTTGGTCTATTCTTTTCTGATCCTTCTCTCTGGTCTAAATTCTTCCTTTGATCAAATCTAACTTTCTTGTATGTGATAGGCACTGAGAAGATATTTGAAGGGGGAAGAAAAATGTGCAATGGCCATACCTCTTTCCTTGCTCAATTTTATACATAATCCAGAGTGATGTGAAAATTACAGTTTATATGCCCAATCTGCGAAGAGGGTAATGACCACCCAGAGGACTATTTGAGCAGTATTCTGAGGCTCCCTGTAGACAAACTGCAGGAAAGAGTGCAGCAATGGGAACGTTCTAAGTGGTGGATGGGAATGTACATATTTTTGTAGCCTAAAATGATGACACCACCAATAATAATAGACAAGACTTACTGAAAGCCCACTGTCTGCCACACAAAGACTGTTTTTTACGTGGATACTCATTTCGTCTCCCACCGGCCCTATGAGGTAGGAACTCCTGTGATCCCTGGTTTATAAAAGAGGAACTAAGGTGCAGGAAGTTGCTTGCCCAGGCTAGTGAGTGTGGTGCCAGGATTTGGGCCCAGGCACTCTGGTTTCTGAGCCTGTCCTCTTCACCATGTGGCAGTCATGTGTCAGGTGTTGCCTTCAATGGCACCGTCATGTAGAGACTGCATGGACCCCTGGGCAGCTGCCGTTGCACCATCAGCCTCACTTCTGTACATCCCATTGAGGAGCTCTCCCTAAATTTTTCATGTGGGATGGAGACTAGAGGTTGGGGCAGGTAACCTTGACCCCATTGTTGGTGGTAGCTTCTCACATCCCCATCCTCACACAGCCCCCTCCTTCCTGCCTGCTGGAGACAGCTGGTGCCCAGCATCTTGTTTCTGTTTATCCCAGATAGCCAGAGTACTCTGCATTCTTGGTTGCTGGGTGTGTTTGGAATCTCCTCCTGCCCCATCTTGCTTGGGAAGCACTTTACCTTTTGCCCCATGTTCACCCCATACCCTGCTCTCATCCCCAGTACTCCTTCATACTTATCACAGGTCAGCTTTCAGCCAGCTGGCAGGCAGGGCCTATAGTCCAAGGGCCTCAGACTCGCCTTTCTCTCCTGAGGCACTGTCTAAGCACCTATAGAAAGCTTACACTAGGAGATGGGGGCAAGCACAAGGCTACTCCCTTGGAATCATCTTTTGCGTCTTTCCTTTCTTACATCCTTTTAGATACCCTATTTTATATCCATGTCTACTTCCTTAGCTTTATAGCAGTTTTCCTTTCTCTCCATCCCCACCGTCCACGGCAGGTCTCCCTGTCTATGGTAAGAGAGGTGATAGTGAAAGCAGCAGCCATCCCAGGCTCCTAGTAAAACACGTACCATCTCCTGTATCTTGGGTTTGAGGGTCTAAGAGTTCCAGCTGTGGACTGTTGGACCCTTCCACCTGGCTGGGTTGGTGGCATCCTCAGTATTGGTAAAGGACTCCTGGCCCCTATTAATAGCAGCTCCTGCTTACTGAGAATTTACTATGTGCTAGGCACTTTACAAGCCTGGTCACATTTCATTCTCACCAAAAGCTCTAGCAGGCAGGTGCTTTTTATTTGCCTATTTTATACGTGAGCCCAGAGAAGCAAACTTCTTTCTGATCCAAGCTCCATGTGGACAGAGACCTTCTCAGAATCTTAATGTCTAGCATAATACCTGGCATAAAGTAGATACTGAATAAATTTTCCCTTGACTGGGTGCAGTAGCTCAAGCCTGTAATTTCAGCACTTTGGGAGGATTACTTGAACCTAGGAGTTCAAGACCAGCTTGGGCAACGTGGGGAGACCTCATGTCTACAAAAGTCCCAGCTACTTGGGAGGCAGTGGGAGGGTCTCTGTGGGAGCTGGGGAGACAGAGGTTGCAGTAAGCCAAGAATGTGCCTCCCACCTGGGCAGCAGAACAAGATCCTGTCTCAAAAAATTAAAATTAAAAACATTTTTAAATAAATAAAATTTCCCTGGAAAAATGGCTGGATAACACTATTTGTATATAGTAGATGTGATTGTCCCCATTTTATGGATGAGGAAATGAAAAGGGTTTGGTGCTGAGTTTGAGAAGGAGCAGTTCAGGATGTGTAGCGCCACCTTCCTCATGAATGATGGGATGGTGCTCCTGGGAACCGTTAAACCCTGCCCTGGCAGCTTGCCTAGGTGATATCCTTCTCTTTAAATGGTGGCTTGTGGTAAAATTTCAATCCTTTCTAGGTTAAGCACCTGTTTGAAAATTTGTGGACAATTGTAAACCCTTTCTCATAAGAGTCAGTATGTTGTTTCAGGGGCTGACCCTACCTCAAAAGACAGGTCTTTTGTAGATACGGGGTTTTGCCATGTTGCCCAGGCTGATCTTGAACTCCTGGGCTCAAGTGATTCTCCCGCCTCAGCCTCCCAAAGTGCTGGGATTACAGTTGTGAGCCATTAAGCCCAGCCCTGTTCTTGTCTTTTAAAGTGCTCTGTCTGGTAACTCCACAAGATAATCACCATTGCCATTGCTAAATAGCATTGTCCAGGCCCTCTGGATCCCAGCCCTGACCCCCTGTGGAAGCCTAGCGATTTTATGTCCTCATGGAAGATCCCCCTTCTGGATCAGTGTGCTCCTTGATTAAATGTGTCCCCTTAGGTGATCAAGGCCACAGCCTAAGAACTGCCACCTTTCTGAATTGAATAGTCATGAATAATTATTTCTGCTTTTGCCCAGTGGTGGTACAACACAGTGTTAGTCATTGCTTTAGTCTTAAGGTGGTTTTTTTTTTGGTTTTTTTTTTTTTTTTTTTTTTTTTTTGAGACAGGGTCTCACTCTGTTACCCAGGCTGGAGTATAGTGGCTCTATTAGTGGCTCTATTACAGCTCACTGCAGCCTCAATCTCCCAGGCTCAAGCGATCCTCCCACCTCAGCCTCCCGAGTAGCTGGCACCTTGGGCACGCATCATCATACCTGGCTAATTTATTTCAGTTTTCTTTTCCTTTTCCTTTTTCTTTTCTTTTTGAGACAGAGTCTTATTCTGTTGTCCTGGCTGAGTGCAGTGGTGCAATCTCAGTTTACTGCAACCTCTGCCTCCTGGGTTCCAGCAATTCTCCTACCTTCGCCTCCCAAGTAGTGCTCCACCACACCCAGCTAATTTTTGCATTTTTAGTAGAGACAAGTTTCACTATGTTGGCCAGGGTGGTCTTGAACTCCCAGCCTCGGGTGATCTGCCCACTTCAGCCTCCCAGAGTGCTGGGATTACAGGCGTGAGCCACCGCGCCCGACCTATTTCAGTTTTCATGTAGACAGGGTCTCACCATGTTGCGCAGGGTGGTCTTGAATTCCTGGGCTCAAGTGATTCTCCCACCTCGGCCTCCCAAAGTGCTGGGATTACAGGTGTGAGTGTGCCTGGCCCTGGCCTGCTTTAAATTTTTGAGATACATATTTTAACCCAAGCTAATACATTTCTTATTCTCATGTTAGGTAGAGAAGGTAATGTTTGGAGGTTAAATAATCTCCTCATGGACACAGCTTGTAAGGGACAGAGCAAAGATAGGACAATCAAAATTGTCTCCAGACATTGCCAAATAGCCCTTTGGGATCTAAATCAATCCCAGTTAAGAACCACTGCCCTAGACTGCTTTTAGAATTTTTTTTCCCTCTATTCCTCTTAAAGCACCTTGAGATAAACCCCCTTTTCATTTTTCTCCCTAGGCCCTGTCTCAGCGGGACCCTCCTCACAACAACTTCTTCTTCTTCGATGGCATGAAGGGGAATGGGATTGTGGAGTGCCTTGGCCCCAAGTGAACTCAAGACTTGGCAGCTCCGGAGATGCCAATTGCAGCATGCCTGCCTGTATTCCCTGTCCCCTTCCTTCATGAAGGCATCTCCAGGCAAGGAAAACTGAAGTCATTGGCCCAGTACAAAACATTTCCTGCGACGAAGGAGGTGGTGCCGACGTGCTGCTTCCCATCACAAGCAGCTGCTCGACAAGAGACGCAGGGTGGCTGTCTTTGTTCCAGCACTGTTCAGGCTGCCTGTCATCCCGGGCCTGCCAGCTCCCCTGAGTGATGAGCACTTCCAAGCACCCCTCTGCCCTTTGTCTGTCCTTATGCTGTCACAGCCTCGCCAGCCCTCTGGGGCATTGTGGGAGATGCCTGCCAGGAACGAGCATGCTCTGTTGCTTGGGAGCCTCTTGCCACCTTCTTGGACTTACTCCCCACCTGATGTCTTACAGAGAAAAGTGTGACTTCAGGTTGAGAGTAGGCCCAGGCCCCGTGAGGCACCAGTGGAAGCACAGCTCCAAGTTCAGACAGGTGCCCTTAGAGAGGAAAACCATGACAGGCAAATGCATTTCCTCTGGAGTTTGAGACCCTGACAAACAACAGGTGGCATCTGGTGTGCTGTTCTTGAGTTTTCATTTAGGATTAGTTGAGTTCCAGCTGGGTGTTGGGAGAAAGGAGATGTTACCAAGTCTTGGATGTTAGGGCGAGACCCTGCAATTTGAGTATTAGTAGGAGAGCTTGTCTTTCAATGCAGGTTCCTGGGGCTTCAGGGCTGGGAGGGAGGAGCCTGCCCTTTTAACAGAACCCCAGTCACATGCGTCCCAAGTCACTCAGAGGCTGTTGCATTTCAGAGTTGTGTTGGTCCTTTGTTTACCTCCTAAACCACAGCTGTTTGTGTTTCACATATGTTGTGAATTTTCCTTGGTTCTTTTTAAAGGAATGATAATAAAGTTACTTGCTTTAGGATTTGCTTGTTTTTTTTCCACTTCAGAAGCTTCTGAGAGAGAATGGGATGATCCTACCAGTTGCCTTTTCAGACCTGAAGAAATCTCCTTTGAGACTCTTTAACTCAGAGATTCCTCCTCTCTCCCACCATTCCTGCCACCATTTTTTCTGGGTGATGCAGCAAGAGTTAAATTGTTCACATTCTAGAGTGTGTAGAAGCTTCTGGCTCCAGTTGTCTAATGGGTAATTCAGCTAAATAGTGGCTATTTTCAGTGACAAGAATTATAATAATAAAAGGAAGTCAAAAGTGATGCTTAATATGCCCCAAGTCCCACAGCCGCTATGGGTCAGAGCTTTTATTGGAAGACCAGGTTTGCCTTGATGCAGCCAAAGCACGTTCCATTTCACCCCACTCTTGCTCCTGTTTCTTCTTTATGTAAATTGTGTGATGTTTCAATAAATCAGTCTCTCCTATTCCAATCCCACAGCAGTCAGTTGGGGAGAAAACTGGTCTCCACTACAGGAGGGCCTCCGTTCCTCAACCCTGCATCATCTGCTCCCACCAGAGGTGAGACGGGCTGCATTTCGGAAGGGATCCATGTCTGGCCACCTTTAGTGCAATCATGGTGTCGGTCAGCAGTTACATTGCTGCATGAATTTCACATGGTCTTTAAATTTTGAGCTAATTACACTCTTGACTGTAATGTGCAGCCTGGGTCACAAGGGGGAGCAGGTGGGTTTGGATTGATAAAAACAAAATTGTAAAATCCCCAGAAGCTTCAAACTTTTCCACCCTGTACCTCTAATGGCAGAGATTAAGTCACCCAGAGTACCCCTCAGGAATCAAGGGGAAAGCTGCCAGCCCCAGGCAAGAAATACCTAGTTTCTACAAATTTCATAAACTCCCGCATGATGTTTGTATTAATCATAAAAATGTAAAAAAAAAAAAAAAAAAAGGCCAGGCATGGTGGCTCACACCTGTAATCCCAGCATTTTGGGAGGCTGAGATGGGCAGATCATGAGGTCAGAAGTTCGAGACCACCTGGCCAACATAGTGAAACCCCATCTCTACTAAAAATACAAAAAAATTAGCCAGGCATGGTGGCGGGTGCCTGTAATCTCAGCTACTGGGGAGGCTGAGGCTGAGACAGGAAAATCACTTGAACCCAGGAGGCGGAGGTTACAATGAGCCGAGATCACATCACGGCACTCCAGCCCGGGTGACAGTGCATTACTCCATCTCAAAAAAGAAATCTTCAGTTGGTCAGGCGTGGTAGGAGGCTGAGGTGGGAGAATCATTTCAGCCCAAGAGTTCGAGACCAACTTGGGAAACAAAGCAAGACCCCATCTCCACAAAAAAAGAAATAGCTGAGTATGGTGGCTTGTGCCTATGGTCACAGCTGCTTGGGAGACTGGGGCAGGAGGATTACTTGAGCCCAAGAGTTTGAGGCTGAAATGACCTGCATTTCACCACTGCACTGAAGCCTAGGTGACACAGCGAGATACTGTCTCAAAAAAGAAAAAAAATCTCAGCACTTTGGGAGGCCGAGGCAGGCGGATCACGAGGTCAGGAGTTCAACACCAGCCTCACCAACACAGTGATACCCCCATCTCTACTTAAAAAGAATACAAAAATTAGCTAGCCATGGTGGTGTGCAGCTGTAATCCAGCTACTCAGGAGGCTGAGGCAGGAGAACTGCTTGAGCCCGGTGGGAGGTGGAGGTTGCAGTGAGCTGAGACTGCGCCGCTGCACTCCAGCCTGGGCAACAGAGCGAGACTCCATCTCAAAAAAAAAAAAAAAA
>NC_045454.1:10755444-10764345 GCF_002776525.5 Piliocolobus tephrosceles | reverse complement strand
GGTGATCCGCCCGTCTCGGCCTCCCAAAGTGCTGGGATTACAGGCTTGAGCCACCGCGCCCGGGCTTTTTAAAATTTTTTTTAAAATTTTATTTATTATTATTATTTTTTAGAGAGGGGGTCTTACTATGTTGCCCAGGTGTCCAACTTCTGGGCTCAAATGATCCTCCTTCCCCAGCCTCCCAAGTACCTGGGAGCACAGGTGCACACCATCACATCTGGCTAATTTTAAATTTTTTTGTAGAGATGGGGGGGGGGTCTCATTATGTTACCCAGGCTGGTCTCGAACTCCTGGCCTCAAGCGATCTTCTGGCCTCAGCCTCCCGAAGTGCTGGGACTACAGGCCTGAACCGCCTCGCCTGGTCTCTACCTATTCCTTCATTTAGCTGTTTGTTGCCTGTCTTCTGGAGAAAGTGAGCTCCATGGCGGCAGGGACATTCTAATTCCCATTTCACAGATCGGGAAACTAGAAGGAGGCCCGGTACACAGTAGGTTCTCATGATTTCAGGTTTGTTGAATTAATATGCATGCCCGTTTGTCTCAAGCGGCAGGGAGTGCGCCGCACCGCCCCCTGGTGGAGAGTGGGAAACGTGTCCGCCGGCGTGATTATCAAATTTCCTGGGAGACCTTCAAGTCCGCCCTTACCCTGTGCGTACTAATGGTAGCATTTAACTCCATTCCACAAATAAACACAAAGTATTTTTTATGATTATTTTTGGACTTGTAGAATTTATTTTTTGATTTATTGAGACCATTGTTTAAGCTGTAGCATAGGTTACACACTTCTCTATTCTCTAAAGCTCCCAAGTTCTTTTTTTTTTTTTTTTTTTTAGGAACAAGGTCTCCCTCGTTGCTCAGGCTGGCATGATCAGAGCTCATTGCAGCCTTGAACTCCTGAAGCTCCCAGACTCTTTTTTCTTTTTCTTTTTCTTTCTTTCTTTCTTTTTTTTTTTTTTTTTTTTTTTGAGATGGAGTCTCGCTTTGACGCCCAGGCTGGAGTACAGTGGTGTGATCTTGGCTCACTGCAACCTCCGCCTCCCAAGTTCAATTCTCTGCCTCAGCCTCCTGAGTAGTTGGGATGACAGACCCCCACCACCATGCCCGGCTAATTTTTTTGTATTTTCACTAGAGACGGGTGGTCTTGAACTCTTGACCTCATGATCCATCCGCCTCAGCCTCCCAATGTGCTGGGATTACATGCGTGAGCCACCGCACCTGGCCCCCCCCCCTTTTTTTTTTGAGACAGAGTCTGGCTTTGTCCCCCAGGCTGGAGTGCGATCTCTGCTCCCTGCAACATCTGCCTCCCGGTTTCAGCGATTCTCCTGCCTCAGTCTCCCGAGTAGCTGGGATTACAGGCGCATGCCACCATGACCGGCTAATTTTTATTTTTTTAAGGCTTGTTTTATTTTAATGGCTGATCTATGTAATCACGGAGGCCAGTATATACAGACAAACGGGGAGCTTTTATTTCTTGGTCTCTTCCTCCTCGGACAAAGTGTTGATGATCTCCTCCTTCTTGGCCTGGAGGCGCTCTTCACGGAGCTTGCGTGCTTCCTTGGTCTTAGGCCTGCGGGCCTCAGCCTGGTCAGCCAGGAGCTTCTTGCGGGCCTTGTCTGCCTTCAGCTCATGGATGTTCCATGAGAATACGCTTGTTTTTGAACACATTCCCCTTCACCTTCAGGTACAGGCTGTGATACATGTGGCGATCAATCTTCTTAGACTCATGGTATCTTCTGAGCAGCAGGCGCAGAATCCTCATTCTCCTCATCCACTTGACCTTCTCTGGCATTCGGGCATTGGGTGTACCCTTCCGCTTACCTATGCCCATGTGCCTGCCCTTCCGGCGGGCCAAGGTATTTTTCTGGCATCGCGCCCGGGAATGGACCGTCACAGGCTTGCGGATGATCAGCCCATCTTTGATCAGCTTTTGGATCTGCTGAGGAGAGTTGGTATTGGTGATTTCATTGGTCTCACTGGGGTCTAACCACACCTTCTTTTTTTTTTTTTTCTTTTTTTTGAGACGGAGTCTCACTCTGTCGCCCAGGCTGGAGTGCAGTGGCCGGATCTCAGCTCACTGCAAGCTCCGCCTCCCGGGTTCACGCCATTCTCCTGCCTCAGCCTCCCGAGTAGCTGGGACTACAGGCGCCCGCCATCTCGCCCGGCCAGTTTTTTTGTATTTTTTAGTAGAGACGGGGTTTCACCGTGTTAGCCAGGATGAGCTCGATCTCCTGACCTCGTGATCTGCCCGTCTCGGCCTCCCAAAGTGCTGGGATTACAGGCTTGAGCCACCGCGCCTGGCCTAACCAGACCTTCTTCTTGCCACAGCAGAGGACACTAGAGGTGAGCCTCTTCTGAAGCCTGAGCATACTCATGGCTGCCACCGCAGCAGCCCCGGCTAATTTTTGTATTTTTAGTAGAGACAGGGTTTCATCATGTTGGCCAGGCTGGTCTAGAACTCGTGACCTCAGGTGACCCACACCTGCCTCGGCCTCCCAAAGTGCTGGGATGACAGGCGTGAGCCACCACGCCTGGCCTATTTTGTTTATTTTTTTTTAAAAGCCGGATTCCTGTTGCATTGCCCAGGCTGGAGTGCAGTGGCGCTATCTCGGCTCACTGCAACCTCCAACTCCCAGCTTCAAGCGATTCTCCTGCTTCAGTCTCTCAAGTAGCTGGGACTACAGGCGTCTGCCACCACGCCCGGCTAATTTTTTTTTTTTTTTTTTTGTATTTTTACTAAAGACGGCGTTACACTGTGTTAGCCAGGATGGTCTTGATCTTCTGACCTCTTGATCTGCGCACATCGCCTTCCAAAGTGCTGGGATTACAGGCGTGAGCCACCGTGCCTGGCCGAAAGTGGGTACTTTCATATGATATCTTATTTTTAATTCCTTCTCTGGCAATTCTTTCCTGGATTCTTTGCATAATTATACCTACAAGGAAACCAGCATCCCAAAGTCACCAAGATAAATCCTCCTACTCCAACATCACATGATCTTCTAATTCTAGTTTTTTTTAGTTAACAAAAAATGTCCAAAGCCAGCCACAACATATCCTAATGAACCATACAATACTGAATCCCAGGCGGAGGGAATATTTTCAACATCGAAAATTCCTAGAAGCTTAAAGGGCTTCCCCTTTGAGGGCTCACCATGCTCCGGCGCCACGGCCATGGGGGACCACTCTGTCCCTCCACCCGCCCTGTATCTCGGCTGTCGGAGCAGAAGCTGGTCTCGAACTCTTGACCTCAGGTGATCTGCCGGTGTCGGCCTCCCAAAGTGTTGGGATTATGGGTGTGAGCCACGGCACCCAGCGTTTTTTTTTTTGTTTGTTTTTTTTTTTTTTTTTGAGACGGAGTCTCAACTCTGACCCCCAGGCTGGAGTGCAGTGGCGAGATTTCGGCTCACTGCAAGCTCGCCTTCCGGGTTCAGGCCATTTTCCTGCCTCAGCCTCTGAAGTAGCTGGGACTACAGGCGCCCGCCACCACGCCCCGCTAAGTTTTTGTATTTTTAATAGAGACAGGGTTTCACCGTGTTAGCCAGGATAGTCTCCTGACCTGGTGATCCGCCCTCCTCGGCCTCCCAAAGTACTGGGATTACAGGCATGAGCCACTGCACGCGGCCTTTTTTTTTTTTTTTTTAATAGAGATGGGGATGGGAGGGGTCTCACTATTATGCCCCAGGCTGGTCACAAACTTCTGGGCTCAAGTGATCTACCCTCCTTGTCCTCCCAAAGTTCTGGGATTACAGGAGCCACCGCGCCCGGCCCCTCCCAAACTCTTAAGTGCAGAACTCCATGCAACCAGCACCTAGGTGGAGAAACAGAAAGTTCTTAGCCCCATTTCCTGATCCTGCTTACCCTAATCATCCTCAGGGTAATCATTATCCTGAATTCTAACACCAGAGATTAGTTTTGCTTGTTCTAGAATTTCATATAAATGGACCATGAAATACATTCTCTTTGGTGTCTGTATGATTTTTGTTATGCAGCCTAATGTTTGCAAGATTCATCATGTTCTTGTTTACTTTTACTTCTTTTTTCTTTCTTTCTTTCTTCCCCTCATCCCCCACCCCTGCCTCCCCCACAGAGCCTGGCTCTGTTGCCCAGGCTGGAGTGGCAGTGGTGCCATCTTGGCTTCTTGCAACCTCTGCCTCCTGAGTTCAAGTGATTCTTGAGACCCAGCCTCCCGAGTAGCTGGGATTACAGCCCCAGTGCCACCAGGCCCGGCTAATTTTTGTATTTTTAGTAGAGACGGGGTTTCACCATGTTGGCCAGGCTGGTCTCAAATTCCCTACCTTAGGCGACCCACCCGCCTCAGCTGCCCAAAGTGCTGGGATTACAAGCGTGAGCCACTGTGCCCAGCCATGACTGACTGACTGACTTCCTTCCTTCCTCCCTCCTTCTCTCTCTCTCTCTCTCTCCCCCTCCCTCCTTCCCTCCCTCTCTTCCTTCCTTCCTTCTTTCCTTTCAAGACCGGGGTCTCACTTTGTTGTTGCCCAGTCTGGCGTTGAACTCCTGGCCTCTAGTGATCCTCCCACCTTGGCCTCCCCTGTAGTGGTGCACCACTGCTCCCTGCTGATTGGTCACTTTCACTGTTGCAGAGTATTTCACTGTGTAAAGGCCGGATCATAACTCACTGCAATCTTGACCTCCTGGGCTCGAGCAATCCTTCTGCCTCAGCCTCCCGAGTAGCTAGGACCATGTGCCACCATGTCTGGCTAATTTTATTTTGTTTTATTATTATTACTTTTTAACATATGCTGACTTTAGTTATTTATTTACTTTTTTTTTCTTTTTTTTGAGATGGAGTCTCACTCTGTCGCCCAGGCTGGAGTGCAGTGGTGCGATCTCGGCTCACTGCAACCTCTGCCTCCCGGGTTCAAGCGATTCTCCTGCCTCAGCCTCCTGAGTAGCTGGGTCACAGGCATGCACCACCACGCCTGGCTAATTTTTGTTTGTTTGTTTTTTGTTTTTTAAGTTTGAGCCAGAGTCTCACTCTGTCGCCGAGGCTGGAGTGCAGTGGCATTGTGTTGGTTCACTGCAACCTCCGCCTCCTGGGTTCAAGCAATTCTTCTGCCTCAGCCTCCTGAGTAGCTGGGACTACAGGCGTCCAACCACCATGCCCGGCTAGTTTTTTTTTTTTTTTTTCTCTTGAGATGGAGTCTCACTCTGTCACCCAGGCTGGAGTGCAGTGGTGCAATCTTGGCTTACTGAAATCTCCACCTCCCGGTTCACGCCATTCTCCTACTTCAGCCTCCCTAGTAGCTGGAACTACAAGTGCCCGCCACCACACCCAGCTAATTTTTTTTTTTTTTTTTTGAGGCGGAGTCTTGCTCTGTCGCCCGGACTGGAGTGCAGTGGGCAGATCTCAGCTCACTGCAAGCTCCGCCTCCCGGGTTTACTCCACTCTCCTGCCTCAGCCTCCCGAGTAGCTGAGACTACAGGCGCCCGCCACCTCGCCCAGCTAGTTTTTGTATTTTTAGTAGAGACGGGGTTTCACCGTGTTAGCCAGGATGGTCTCGATCTCCTGACCTCGTGATCCGCCCGTCTCGGCCTCCCAAAGTGCTGGGATTACAGGCTTGAGCCACCGCACCCGGCCTCCAGCTAATTTTTTTTAACATTTTTAGTAGAGACGGGGTTTCACCATTTTGGCCAGGCTGGTCATGAACTCCTGACCTCAGGTGATTAACCCACCTCGGCCTCCCAAAGTGCTAGGATTGCAGGTGTGAGCCATGGCGCCCAGCCATGCCCAATTAATTTGTGTGTGTGTGTGTGTGTGTGTGTGTACTTACTTATTTTTTTGAGACAGGGTGTCGCTCTGTCACCCAGGCTAAAGTGCAGTGGCGGGATCTCAACTCACTGCAACCTCTGCCTGTCAGGGTCAGGCGATTCTTCTGCCTCAGCCTCCCGAGTAGCTGGGACTAGAGGCATGCACTGACTCTCGGATAATTTTTTTTTTTTTTGAGATGGAGTCTCGCTCTGTCCCCCAGGCTGGAGTGCAATGATGTGATCTCGGCTCACTGAAGCCTCTGCCTTCCGGGTTCAAATGATTCTCCTGCCTCAGCCTCCCAAGTAGCTGGGTTTACAGGCGCACACCACCACGCCTGGCTAATTTATTTTTGTGTGTGTGTAGTTTTAGTAGAGACAGGATGTCACCATGTTGGCCAGGCTGGTCTTGAATTCCTGACCTCAGGTGATCCTCCTGCCTTGGCCTCTCAAAGTCCTGGGATTACAGGCATGAGCCACGACGCCTGGCCGAGGCTGAGTCTTTATCTTGGGGACTGGCCTGGGCACTGGAAGATGTTCAGGAGCAGCCCTGGCCTCTGCCCACTAGATGGCAAGAGGACCCTCTCCTGTGACAACCAGAAATGTTCCTAGTCATTGTGAAACGTCCTTTAGGGGGCAAAATTACCTCCATGGAGAACTGGATAAGAACATGGAGTGTGAGGATGCACAAAAGGGAGTGATGTGGCTGGAGAGGGCAGCAGTGGTGACACACACAACACTCAGGCTCCATCAAGTCAGCTCTGCCCAGGGTGCTCTGGGCAGCTTCTTTCTGTCGGAACAGTTGCCATGGTTTGAATATGTCTGTCGAAGTTCACGTGTTGAAAACAATCAGCAGGGCATAGTGGCTCACGCCTGTAATCCCAGCACTTTGGGAGGCCGAGGTGGGTGGATCACGAGGTCAGGAGTTCAAGACAAGCCTGGTCAAAATGGTGAAACCCTGTCTCTCCTAAAAATACAAAAAAGCTAGCCAGGCATGGTGGCACATGCCTGTAATCCCAGCTACTCGGGAGGCTGAGGCAGAGAACTGCTTCAACTGGCCTGGGCAAAAAGAGCAAAAGCTGTCTCAAAAAAAAAAAAAAAGAAGAAAGAAAAGAAACACACACACACACACACACGTGGGGGTCTCACTATGTTGGCCAGGCTGGTCTTGAGCTAGCTCCTGGCCTTAAATGATTCTCCCACTTCTGCCTCCCAAAGTGTTGGAATTACAGGCATGAGCCACTGTATTTGGCGTACTTTTAATTTTTTTGGTGGAGACTGGGTCTCAGTACGTTGCCCAGGCTGGTCTTGAATTCCTGAGTTAAAGTGATCTGCCCACTTTGGCCTCCCAAAGTTCTGGGATTACAGGCACGAGTCACCGCACCGGCCTGCAAGTGAATTTTGTTACATGCATAGATTGCTATTTGGACAATTATAAAAGGATTAAATTTCACTGGTATCTCTGAAAGGTTGTGAACAGTAGCCATATAAGTGGTAAGCAATTACCAGGTACTTCCACTTTCCATCTCTTAAATCACAAAATAAAATTACTAGCACCGCAGGGAATCTGGTCCGTTCACTTATAACTGTCATTCACCTTCTCTGAGGGCATTCTATAGCATTCATCATCATTTGTCACAATAGCTTTTTAATGTATTTATGTATTTATTTATTTATTCTGAGACAGAGTTTCATTTTTGTTGCCCAGGCTGGAGTGCAATGGCGCAACCTTGGCCCACTGCAACCTCCATTTCCCAGGTTCAAGTGATTCTCCTGCCTCAGCCTTCCAAGCAGCAAAGGTTACAGGCATGAGCCTCAGTGCCTGGTCGGCTTGTCACAATAGCTTTATTATGTCTAAAATGTTGGTTAATGCCGTAACCTTCCGGACTCTGCAGCTATTCAGCTGCTGTTGCTTTGAGTATCTTGTAGTTTTGGGAATGCACCCAGCTCATTCACCACAGGGCCTTTGCATAGGTTGTATCCTTGGGCCTGCTCAGGCAGCCTCTCACCCTTGGGCCTCTCCTGCCCCTCTTGCCAGGCATCTCCCACAGGCGCTGCTGTTTCCCATTTACTTGTGTCTTCCCTTAGGAGGACAAGGATGGGGTCAGCTTTGTTCATCATCTCAGTCCCCCCTGCAACCTTTCCCCCCCCAGTACACAGCCTGGCAGTCAATGCTGATTTGGGAGAATGAACGAGTGATTCTATCGGTTGAATGTTTATTTTATATTTTATGATTGTATTTATTTATTTATTTTTGATACAGAGTCTCACTCTGTCGTCCAGGCTGGAGTGCAGTGGTGCGATCTTGCCCCACTGCAACCTCTGCCTCCCCGGTTCAAGCAATTCTCTGTCTCAGCCTCCCAAGGAGCTGGGATTACAGGCATCTGCCACTACGTCCAGCTAATTTTTGTATTTTTAGTAGAGATGGGATTCACTATGTTAGCCAGGCTGGTCTCGAACTCCTGACCTTGTGATCCACCCGCCTCAGCCTCCCAAAGTGCTGGGATTACAGGGGTGAGCCACTGCGCCCAGCCAGTTATTTTATTTAGTTTTTTGAGAGGGAGTCTTGCTTTGTCACCCAGGCTGGAGTGCAATGGCGCGAACTCAGCTCACTGCAACCTCTGCCTCCCGGGTTTAAGCGATTCTCCTGTTTCAGCCTGTAGGTGGGATTACAGGCGTTACAGGTGCCTGCCACCATGCCTGGCTAATTTTTGTATTTTTTAGTAGAGACAGGGTTTCACCACGTTGGTCAGGCTGGTCTCAAACTCCTGACCTGAGGTGATCCACCCGCCTCAGACTCCCAAAATGCTGGGATTACAGGTGTGAGCCAGGTCGCCCGACCTATTTTATTTCATTTTGAGACGGAGTCTCGTTCGTCGCCCAGGCTGCAGTGTGGTAGTGCAAGCTCGGCTCACTGCAACCTCTGCCTCCCAGGTTCAAGCGATTCTCCAGCCTCAGCCTCCCAAGTAGTTGGAATTACAGGCGCCCGCCACCAAGCCTAGCTAATTTTTGTATTTTTTTTTGAGATGGAGTCTCCCTCCGTCGCCCAAGCTGGAGTGCAGTGGTGCGATCTCGGCTCACTGCAAGCTCCGCCTCCCAGGTTCACGCCATTCTCCTGCCTCAGCCTCCCCAGTAACTG
>NC_045454.1:10741968-10755344 GCF_002776525.5 Piliocolobus tephrosceles | reverse complement strand
TTTTAGTAGAGACGGGGTTTCACCGTGTTAGCCAGGATGGTCTCGGTCTCCTGACCTCGTGATCCGCCCGTCTCGGCCTCCCAAAGTGCTGGGATTACAGGCTTGAGCCACCGCGCCCGGCCAATTGTTTTGTATATTTAGTAGAGACGGGGTTTCACCATGTTGGCCAGGATGGTCTTGAACTCCTGGCCTCAAGTGATCCACCCTCCTCGACCTCCCAAAGTGCTGGGATTACAAGCGTGAGCCATCGCGGCCGGCATTTTAATTTATTTTTGAGAAGGAGTCAGCTCTGTCGTCTAGGCTGGGTGCGGTGGCATGATCTCGGCTCACTGCAACCTCTGCCTCCCTGGTTCAAGCAATTCTCCTGCTTCAGCCTCCCAAGTTGCTGGGGTTACAGGCGCGCGCCACCACAACCGGCTAATTTTTTTGTGGAGATGGGATTTCACAATGTTGGCCAGGTTGATCTCGAACTTCTGACCTCAGGTGATCCGCCCGCCTCGGCATCCCAAGGTTCTGGGATTAGAAGTGTGAGCCGCCCCCGGCCAGTTGAACATCTGAAGCTTCTAAAGCGAACTCTAAGGTTTCATTGGCACGAGGGGCTCGAACCAGGTCAGCCTTCCAGGCGTCAGTGCCCAATGCTTGGCATCTACTGACAGAAACCAGGAATGAGGGGCTGGAGGAGGAAACAGCTTGAAGAAAGAGGTAGAGGCCAGGGAGTGAGGACGGTGTCTCCTTTTCCTGGAAGTTGGTAATTCAGGCAGAAGGAAATTGGATGAGCTTCCAGAACACCCGGGGAGCCAGGTGGCCCCGCTCCCACTTCCACCGCGGAGACGCGGCCCCTTTAAGGCTCCCGGAAACGGTCCCAGAGGACCGGAAGTGACCCTCTTTATTTCTCTGCCTCACGTGGTGCTGGCAGGAAGTGACGCGCGTGGCCCGGGAGCTGCGGACGCAGAGGCCGACGGAGCTGGAGTCGCGGACGCCGCGGGGTCTCCGGGACAGGTGACCGGGGGGAGGGGGCCGGGAGCGCGCCCAGAGAAGGCGGGGCCTGAAGCCCCACGTGGCGGGGACCGCGAACAGGCGTGGGCAGGGTGGGGAGCCGCCGGCGGGGGCGGGGTCGGAGTACTCTGCGGGGGGCGGGGACAGGACGCCCACATGGGAAGCTGGAGGGGCGCTGGCGCGGCGGGCCGTTGGAGGTGGTGGGTAGGGCCGGGGCGAGGCGGGGCGGGGCCCGATCCTGGGCCGGCGGCTGTGGGCGGGGCCTAAAAGTTGTGGCTGGACTGTGGGCGGGGCCATAGTGTTGTTTGGACCGCTGTGTGGCGGGGCTCGGATGCGGGGCGGAAGCGCTGTGGGAGGGGCCAGAAAGTTTTGCCTGACTGAAAGTCCAGACTGTTGGCCGGGACGTTGGGGGCGGACCCAGAGGCTGACGCGTGCCGGGGGCGGGGCCGCAATGTAGTGGGGAGCCAGGAGGCGGGGCCAGGGAGCTGGCGGTTAATGCTGGGGGTGGAGCCAGAAAGTTTCGTGTGAGCCACGAGCGCGGCCAGAGCGTTGGCGGGGAAGCGGGGAGCTGAGCCAGAACTCTGGGGAAGCCACGGGTGGGGCCATATGCTGACGTAACGAGGTGTGGGAGGGAGTCAGGGGGCGTGTCCAGGAAGTTGGCCAGGCCAATCGGAGGCGGGGCCAGAGGGTTGCCTGGGCAGGTCGGAGGCGGGGCTAGAATAATAATAATAAGAGATGGGAGCGGCGGGTCTAGGCTGTTGCCTGGGAGAAAGTCGGGAGCGGGGCCAGATTAATGGCCCATGGGTTGGGGCGGGGCTAGAGCTGTTTCCGGGATGTCGAGAAAGTGGCCCTGGCATTCCCAGCTGGATTGAGGCTGGAGCCTTGCACAGAAAATCTGGGGCGGGCCTGGGTATTTTTGTCCTTGTTGGGGCTGGTGGAGTATTCAGTGGGGCAAAAGTCCAGTTCCAGGAAGCCTCGCCAGTGAGTTCTGGGCCTGTGTACAGAATCCTTTCGGGGGAGGCGAGAGGCTGTCGAGCTTCCTTAGGGTGCTGGAGACGGGGACTAGGAAGTCCCTGGGGAAGGTGTGGGCTTGGCGTGTTCTCTGAGAACTTGGGCAGCCAATAAGAGTGGGGTTCAGACTTTCTTTGAGCGTGGGATTGGGAATGTTTCTGAACCTTACCTGGCGGAGCTAGAATATTCGCCTGGATATGAGAGGCACCAGGAGGAGCACAGGAAAGTGGGTCTGGAACTTTGTTGTGCAGGCTGGTTGGAGGGGTTGTAGTTGGAACTCTTTTGATAGGGAACCGGGCTAGCACTCATACCACAGGGTATGCAGGCTGGACTAGAATCTGCGTTTGGAGGAGAGCAGTGTTGGATACTTAAGTAGTGGGTGGGGGCCAGAATATCCCCAACGTGGGTTTGACTAGATTGTTTACATGGGAACTGGGTGAGTCCACAAAGATCATGAAAGGGCTGAGTCTTAATTTCTTTTTTTTTTGAGACGGAATCTCGCTCTGTTGCCCAGGCTGGAGTGCAGTGGCGCGATCTTGGCTCACTGCAAGCTCCTCCTTCCCGGGTTCACGCCATTCTGCTGCCTCAGCCTGTAGCTGTGACTGCAGGCGCCCACCACCACGCCCGGCTAATTTTTGTATTTTTAGTAGAGATGGGGTTTCACCGTGTTATCCAGGATAGTCTCGATCTCCTGACCTTGTGATCTGCCCATCTCGGCCTCCCAAAGTGCTGGGATTATGCCTGGCCTGCCTGGCTAATTTTTTTGTATTTTTTTTAGTAGAGATGGGGGTTTCACCCTGTTAGCCAGTATGGTCTCGATCTCCTCACCTCGTGATCCACCCATCTAGGCCTCCCAAAGTGCTGGGATTACAGGCGTGAGACACCACACCCGGCCCATCTTAATTTCTACGGAGAAGGTGGAGCTGGCAGTTGAAGGGAGGGAGAGTGAGAGCTAGAATTCTCTTGTGGTACAGGTTTTTTTTGTGTATGGCTGTGAGGAGCCCCCAGTATGTTAGAGGATGAAGTAGACTGGGGGGCCATTGGCCTTAGTCCTTCTTTTTCTTCTGCCCCCAGGAACCCTCAGTGCTGTGTCTAGATTCTGCAGGGGAGGTTTGCTGGGACCTTGACCCCACCCAGCCAGCGAAATGGTGAGGCTGAAAGTGGGTCTCTAGAATCTCAGTTTTGGGGAAGGGGGCTTGGGAGAATGGGATCCAGGGGGGCAGACTCTCAGACCCTGGGGAAAATCCCTGGTATGGATGGAGGTTTTTCCTTCCATCCCTCAACTGCCTCCCGGTCTCAGGCAGCCACACTCGATTTGAAATCAAAGGAGGAGAAGGATGCTGAGTTGGACAAGAGGATCGAGGCTCTTCGGCGGAAGAATGAGGCCCTCATCCGGCGCTACCAGGTGCCCTAGCCCCGCCCTGGGAGACCCCATCCCCTCTCTTCCCCGCAGTGAGTTTTTCTCACCTCTCCCTTAAAACCTTTTCATGGCTCCCCATCACTGTCAGGATAAAAGCCAAAGGCCTTAGCCTGACATCCCTTCTTTCATTCCATTATTCATTCATTCATTCATTCATTTGTTCACAAGTATTCCCCAAGATCTTTACCATACCAGCCCTGGTGCTGAGTGGTGCTGGGGATACAGCTGTGACTGAGACAGACCCAGGCCTACCCCTCCAGGGTCCACCGTCTAGTCAGGGATGTCCCAGAGCAGACAAGACTGGAATCAGGAAATTCAGGGGTCTGTGGGAGTCCGGAGGAGGCTCCTGCCCAGCCTTGGGGATATCAGGAAGGGTTTCCTGGAGGAGTGGACTCTGAGGCTTGAGTGGTGAGTAGACAATAACCAGTTGAGAAGGAGAGGGGAACATGTTTCAGGCAGAGAGAACAGTTTGTGCAAATGTTGGAAGCAAGAGAGAGCTTGGAGCTTCAAGTTGGAGAGTTGGTTAGGAGAGAATTGACCTGGGCAGGTCAGCAGGGACTAGGCTGTGCGGGGCCCTGAATGCCACCAGGCTGAGTTTGAACTTTGTCCTGAGGGCACAGGGGAGCCAGGGAGAGCCTTGAGGAGGGGTGGGACCCGTCAGAATAGTTCTTTAGGAAGACCCCTCTGGGTGCTGTGTGGTGGTGGGTGGGAGGAGGTGATGCTGGAGCCCAGTGACGGAGGAGGAAGCTGGGGCTGGAACCCTAGTGGGAGAGGAGGTACCTGGCTCAGGGCAGGGCTGTTGAGAGGAACTCAGTACTAAAGGGCAGTTGGGGGCAGGCGGAGGAAGAGGGAGGATTTAGGACAAGGCCGCTGAGTAGGTGGTGTGGCTGTCCCTGAGATGGGATCTGTGGTGAGGCGTGGGTTTCATTTATTCATTCTTCATGAATTCATTCATTTTATAAAAGGCATATTGAATTTCCCTTGTGGGCCAGGCAGCGTTCTAGACTTGGGATACATGTCAGTGACATGCATCACTGAAAGCGGACCGACGTTCCTGTCCCCAGGCAGATTCTGCTGTAGTGGAGGAAGCAGACAGTGAGCAAGACGCACACGGTGCTGGGTGCAAATGGGATGAGAACAGAGAGGGTGGCAGGGAGCTGGTTTCCATAGGGTGCTCAGGGAAAGCCTCACCAGAAGGCAGCATTGGAGCAGAGACCTGCAGGAGGTGAGGGGTTGGAAGATCTCTGGGAAAAGTGTTCCTGGCAGAGGGAGCCGCTGGTGCAAAGCCCCCGAGGCAGGTTTGAGCTGGATGTGTTCTGGGAATAGCAAGGAAGCCGGAGTGATCGCGGGGCAGAGGGTGAGAGACGAGGTCAGGGAGGTACCAAGGCCAGACCCCACGGGTCCCACAGGATGTGGGGAAGGTTGTTACTCAGAGATGGGCACCACAGGAGCGTTCTGAGTGGGGCAGCAACGTGATGGGGTTTGAGGGATATGAGTGGCCTTCTTGTCTAGAGCCCAGGAGAGAGGCCTGGGCTGGGGCCAGACTTAGGCGGAGATCAGGGGTCTGTGGGAGTCCGTCTGGTGGACAGGGCACCTGACGCTTCCCTACCCCGGGTGTCTGTTCCTAGGAGATTGAGGAAGACCGTAAGAAAGCTGAACTTGAGGGAGTCGCTGTCACAGCTCCCCGAAAGGGCCGCTCAGTGGAGAAGGAGAATGTGGCAGTGGAGTCGGTGAGCTCATCACTGGGGTTAGGGATCCTGGGGATGGGGAGGGGCAGAGGGTTGAGGCCTGGGACCCAGGAGCCCCCAGCTGTCCTGCACCAGTGGGTGGCCTCCATCCTGGCCGCATGCCTGCCTGCCCCAGTGACTGTATTTTCCCCATCTCCTCTCTTCCAGGAGAAGAACCTGGGTCCTTCCCGGAGGTCTCCTGGGACCCATCGGCCCCCAGGGGCCAGCAAGGGGGGCCGGACTCCTCCACAGCAGGGAGGCCGGGCTGGCATGGGCCGAGCATCACGCAGCTGGGAGGGCAGTCCCGGGGAGCAGCCTCGAGGAGGAGGAGCTGGGGGCCGTGGCCGGAGGGGCCGGGGCCGGGGTTCCCCTCACCTCTCTGGAACTGGAGACACCTCAATCTCCGACCGTAAATCTAAGGTAGGAGCGAGGCAGCACCTGGAGCCCTGGCTGAGGTTCTCCGTTGTCTGTTTCTGTCTGTTCCTCTTCTCAAATGCACAGTTGTCCTGTGTGTCCATCTTTCGGCATCTCTCTCTGAGCCTCTGCATCTGGCTCTGTTTCTCTCTTCCTTTACCACCTCCTCCTCCTCCCGCTCTCCCTCTTCTAGTTCCTCCTGTTCCTTCCCTCTCTCCTCATGCCCAGAGCTCGCATGTTCTTCCTTGTCTCTGTCTCCTGCCCGTGCTCCCCCTCTTCGCATTCCTCCTCGCCTTCCTTCCCTCCCCTCTCCTGCAACACCTAGTGCTGCGTGTCCTCCTCTGTCGCTCGCTCTTTGTCTCCCTTTTTCTGGCTTTCTGGTGCATGCTTGCCGGCTCATCCTCTGTCCCCACCTCTCCTGCCTTTCTGGCTCTGTGTGTGTGTCTGGTGGGCTGTCTCTGTCTGGTGTGCTTGTGGGCACAGGCTCTGTGTGTGTGTCTGGTGGGCTGTCTCTGGTTGGTGTGCTTGTGGGCACAGGCTCTGTGTGGCATTCTGTTTCTGTGTGTGTGTTGGTCCCTGGCTTTGTTTGTGGGGAGCAGTGATCTTACTGTAACTGCCTCACTCATCCATGATGTGCAGTTCAGCAGGGTGTGAGGCGGTCTAGCTGAGTGGCTGACAGCCCACCATGGACATGGGTCGAACCTGGTTCTGTGAGTTACCTGTCCTTGGGCAGCTCACTTTGCCTGTGAGCTTCTGGTTCTAGCATTTACACGGGAATAAGAAGATTCAAAAATTAGCCGGGCGTGGTGGTGGGCACCTGTCATCCCAGCTACTTGGGAGGTTGAGGCAGGAGGATCACTTGAACCTGGGAGGCGGAGGTTGCAGTGAACTGAGATCACGCCATTGTACTCCAGTCTGTACAACAAGAGTGAAATTCTGTTTCAAAAAAAAAAAAAAAAGAATTAGACTTAAATTGGGCATGCCAAGCTGCTGTCACATAAAGACGCCAAAAATCTCACGACCTAAGTAGAGTAGGAGTTTATTTCTCTCTTGTATGCTGAGCCTTATAGGAGGTGGGTGGTCCAGGGGGCGAGGCCCCGCTCCATGATGTGACTCAGGGACCCAGGTTCCTGCTTTTTTGTTTTTGAGACGGAGTCTTGCTCTGTTGCCTATGCTGGAGTGCAGTGGTGCAATCTCAGCTCACTGTAAGCTCTGCCTCCCAGGTTCAGGCCATTCTCCTGCCTCAGCCTCCCAAGTAGCTGGGACCACAGGCACCCACCGCCACGCCCGGCTAATTTTTTGCGTTTTTATTAGAGACGGGGTTTCACCATGTTAGCCAGGATGGTCTTGATCTCCTGACCTTGTGATCCGCCCGCCTCGGCCTCCCAAAGTGCTGAGATTACAGGCGTGAGACACCACGCCCGGCCAATATTTGTATTTTTAGTAGAGACAGGGTTTCGCCATGTTGGCTAGGCTGGCCTTGAACTCCTGACCTTGGGTGATCCTACCGCCTCGGCCCCCCAAAATGCTGGGATTACATGTGGGAGCCACCGCACCCGGCCTGGTTCCTGCTTTTTGTTGCTTCGTGGCCCCCAGGTCATGGTTATTGTCTGTGGTAAAAGCTGGGTTGCTGACATGATTGCAGTTCAGTTCACAGGAAGGGGAAAGATGAGACTGCTTTATCACTTTTGGTCATGTCCTGTTGGTTGGTGAGAACTTAGACACACGGTCATACCTAACCTCAAAGTAGACTGGGAAATGAAAACATTGTGTTCAGCTGGCTGGCTATATGCACCCCTAAAATTTTGTTACTAGCTTGGTTACTAGTAACAAGTAGTTACCAGCTGCTTGGAGTGCTGGGTGTTGTGGTGTACGCTTATGGTCCTAGCTACTTGGGAAGCTAAGGTGGGAGGATTGCTTGAGCCCAGGAGTTTGAGACCAGCCTGGGCAACAACAGAGTGAGACCCCCCTCTCTATAAAAATAAAAAAAAAATTAACTGGATGCGGTGGCATGTGCCTGTGGTCCCAGCTACTTACTTGGGAGGCTGAGGCAGGAGGATCACTTGGGAGGCTCAGCCTGGGAGGTCAAGGATGTGGTAAGCTGTGAATATACCACTACTCTCCAGCTTGGGCGACAGAGCAAGACCCTGTCTCAAAAAAAAAAAAAAAAAAAAAAATCAATAAAATTTTGTTACTATGGAAGGAAGAAGGGTAGAACGGATTGTGGTTGGGGTGGGGAGGTCACCTAACCACCTGCCAATTAATTACTGTTATTGCCACCACTATGATTGTGACCACCTTGGTGTGCCAGGGCCCCCAGCACCCTGACACTGAACTCCCAGGTTCAGTGATTTGCTAGGGAGCCTCATGGCTTAGATTTATCACAGTGAAAGAGGTCACAAAGCAAAATCAGCAGGGGACAGGTTACCTGGGCTGAGGTCTGCAGGAAACCCAGCGCGAACTTCCAAGAGTCCTCTCCCTGAGTCCCGGGGATGCGCTGAATTCCCGCAGCACTGGATTGTGACAATATGTGGCTACCAGGGATGCTCACGAGAGACTCAGCACCCCAGGTTTTTAATTGGGGTCTGGTTTAATTATTTTTATTTATTGTATTTATATGCTTTTTAAAATTCTTTTTTTTTTTTTTTTGAGATGGAGTTTCGCTCTTGTTGCCCAGGCTGGAGTACAGTGGCATGATTTCAGCTCACTGCAACCCCCATCTTTTGGTTTCAAGCAGTCCTGCCTCAGCCTCCCAAGTAGCTGGGATTGCAGGCGCCGACCACCACGCCTGGCTAATTTTTGTATTTTTAGTAGAGACGGGGTTTCACCATGTTGACCAGGCTGGTCTTGAACTCCTTGACGTTGTGATCCACCCATCTCGGCCTCCCAAAGTGCTGGGATTACAGGCTTGAGCCACCGCGCCCGGCCTAAAATTTTTTATAGAGACAGGGTCTTGCTATGTTGCCTAGTCTGGCCTTGAACTCCTGGGCTCAAGCATTCCTCCTGCCTTGGCCTCCCAACGTGCTTGCATTAGAGGTTTAAGCCACCATGTCAGCCTGGAGGCGTTTTGAATGCAGGCTCCCTCCGTCTAGTATGTACTGAAATTCCAGACCCCCCCCATAGGAAAGCCAGTGCAGTATATACTGTGGTGTTTGCATAGACTAGGCCTGACCAACCAGCCTCATTAGTTCACTACTGACCCTGAGCACGGAGCATGCTGAGAGCAAATGCTCAGACACCAGCAGACCAGTCTGAGGAGAGGAGCCTCAGGCCTGCTGGGCAGCCCCTCTCCTGCACGGGCGGCCTAATAGTTCTCCCTGAAGCTGGGTATCCCTATCTTTATCCCCCCAGGAGTGGGAGGAGCGGCGCAGGCAGAACATTGAGAAGATGAACGAGGAGATGGAGAAGATCGCCGAGTACGAGCGCAACCAGCGGGTCAGTGGTGCGGGTGTCCCCGTGGCGGGGCCCAGCTGCCTGGGCTGTGGGGAGCCGGCGCCAATCCCCTGCTCCGCTGCCTGCAGGAAGGGGTGCTCGAACCCAACCCGGTGCGGAACTTCCTGGATGACCCCCGTCGACGCAGCGGGCCCCTGGAGGAATCTGAGCGGGACCGCCGGGAGGACAGCCGCCGGCATGGCCGCAACTGGGGGGGCCCTGATTTTGAGCGGGTGCGCTGTGGCCTTGAGCATGAGCGGCAGGTGGGTGCTGGCGGTGAGGACACCCTGGGGCTCTCAGGGCTATGATGGGGACTGTGTAGCAGGAACCAGACAGATGAGGGCCATGGGGCCTCTCTACTTTTTTGTGCCATAGCACAGGACTTTTTTTTTCATTGAGATGGAGTCTTGTTCTGTCACCCATTCTGGAGTGCAGTGGTGCCATCTTGGCTCACTGCAACCTTGGCCTCCCGGGTTCAAGCAATTCTTCTGACTCAGCCTCCCAAGTAGCTCAGATTACAGGTGAGCACCACCACGCCTGGCTAATTTTTTTGTATTTTCAGTAGAGATGGGGTTTCACCATGTTGGCCAGGCTGGTCTTCGACTCCTGACCTCAAGTAATCCACCTGCCTTGGCCTCCCAAAATGCTGGGATTACAGGTGTGAGCTACCATGCTTGGCCAGGATTTTAATTATTAAGGATTTGTGGTATGTTTTGTTTCCTGCTAAGGCAAATCTCCCCTCATTGTTAATGACATCAGCATTTATGAGGCACCTACCATGTGGCAGATGCTGTGTGAGGGGTGGGGACCTGGCCTAGAAGAGGAGGGAGGGGCAACGTCCTTGCACTTGGTGGTCCACCCCCAAATTGTTCGTCTGTTGGTTCTTCTGTCTATACCACACTGCTGTAGTTGTTACAGCCTTGTGGTATGTTTGAGGGTTTTCTTGTTACTAACAGTATTTTTTTTTTTTTTTGAGACGGAGTCTCGCTCTGTCACCCAGGCTGGACTGCAGTGGTGCCATCTTGGCTCCCTGCAAGCTCCGCCTCCCGGGTTCACGCCATTCTCCTGCCTCAGCCTCCTGAGTAGCTGGGAGTAGCCACACAGCCGGCTAATTTTTTGTATTTTCAGTAGAGATAGGGTTTCACCATGTTAGCCAGGATGGTCTTAATCTCCTGACCTTGTGATCTGCCCCCCTCAGCCTCCCAAAGTGCTGGGATTACAGGCGTGAGCCACCACGCCCAGCGGGATAAGAGTTTTGAGGCAGAGTCCCTTCCTTGATGAGGTTTCTATTGGTGGGAGCTGAGTAAATGAAAATATAGCAAGATGTGAGCTTCTGCCAAGTGTTATGGAGAAAAATCCGGCAGCTCAGGGTACAGGAGGATGCTACTTAGGAGATCTGAGGGCCTCTCTGATGAGGTGCCACCTGAGCCTACTTGGTTGTGATCTCTGCCTTGTCACCGCTTCCCTGTGTGACCCTGAGCAAGTGGATGTGCCCTGGGGCTTAGGGGTGGGGTGGGGGGTGGGACAGCACCCTGACTCCCCCTGGTCTGGGGGGCAGGGCCGCCGAGCTGGCCAGGGCAGTGCTGGAGACATGACGTTGTCCATGACGGGCCGGGAGCGGTCGGAGTACCTGCGCTGGAAGCAGGAGAGGGAGAAGATCGACCAGGAGCGGCTGCAGAGGCACCGCAAACCCACTGGCCAGTGGCGGCGCGAGTGGGACGCCGAGAAGACTGATGGGATGTGAGTCTTCTTCCCACTGCCCTTCCCATGTGGCACCTTGACCTTGGCCCTGACTTCTAAGTCCTATGCCTCTCTCTGGTTTCTCCTGCTGTGTATGAGTGAGTGACTGCTATCTCCTGAGATGCTGTGGACCAGCTGCCAGAGCTCAGCGGCACGTGAGAGCATTTCTGGTTTTCTTTTTTCTTTTTTGGAGACAGAGTCTTGCTCCAAAGTGTAGTGGCGTGTAGTGGCGTGATCTCAGCTCACTGCAACCTCTGCCTCCTGGGTTCAAGCAATTCTCCTGCCTCAGCCTCCTGAGCAGCTGGGGTGAGAGGATTTCTTCTGTGTGCACGGGTGTGCTGGGCTCATCTGATCCAGGCTGGACGCTAAGCTGTGGGTCCCACTGGGCTTGGCTCCTTGCGGCAGGGTAAACTCATTCTGCGCCAGGGTGTTCATTCTGCTGTCCAGGCTGAGGGCAGCAGCAGCCTGGGGAGCGCTTGCCCTGACATGGGCAGATGCACAAGCGGGCACACTCCATCTCACTGGGGCGGGGAAGTAAGCTCTGCCCACTCCAGTGGATAAGAACACCAGTGGCTGCAGGGACGTCAGTTCCAGTGCAGGGAGGGTGTGAAGGCTGTTTAACAGCGATTAGACCTCTGCATCCTCTCGCCAGCCTCTGACCTGTCCCCACCAACGCAGATTCCTGAACGTCTCTCCGTGCCCCACCATCTTCTTTTTTTTTTTTCTTTTGAGATGGAGTCTCTCAGTGTTGCTTGGGCTGGAGTACAGTGATGTGATCTTGGCTCACTGCAACCTCTGCCTCCTGGGTTCAAGCGATTCTCCTGCCTCAGCCTCCCGTGTAGCTGGGATTACAGGTGCCTGCCACCGCATCCAGCTAATTTTTGTATTTTTAGTAGAGACAGGGTTTCACCATGTTGGCCTGGCTGGTCTTGAACTCCTGACCTCATGATTTGCCCACCTGAATCTCCCAAAGTGCTGAGATTACAGGTGTGAGCCACCGCGCCTGGCACCACCACCTTACCCCAGTGGCATTGTTAACCTCAAGTTTGACTCTGTCCCCCGATTCAGTGAGACTTAAAGCCCTCAGCACATCATCGTCATGGGGACCAACTTCCATAGCCAAGAAGGAGAAGGTTCAGGAAGAGCCAATAAATGGCAGTATTTAAAGATCAGTAACTTTAGGTTTTACCTCATCCCCCATTCTTTCCTGTGTTGAAAGTTTTCATTCACCTATAACTTGTTTTTTGGCTTTGGCTAAGGAGAAGGATTTTGTCTGCCCGGTGGTCGGGAAGCATCCTGTTATGGATTATGAGCTAAGCCTGTGCGAGTGTGAGAAATATTTTGCTCAGATACTATAGTTGATCTTCCTAAGGAGGAGGCAGCTGGACTTTTGGGGAGATGTTCTCAGCGTTCACAGTGAGAAAGTATTTGTTTTTCCTGTGTGTCCCAAAAGCAGTTTGCAACAAGTCTGATTAATAATGTGTGTGTGGGCCGGGCGCGGTGGCTCACGTCTGTAATCCCAGCACTTTGGGAGGCCGAGGCGGGTGGATCATGAGGTCAGGAGATCAAGACCATTGTGGCCAACATGGTAAAACTCTGTCTCTACCAAAAATGCAAAAAATGGTGGGGCGCAGTGGCTCACGCCTATAATCCCAGCACTTTAGGAGGCCGAGGCGGGCAGGTCCCGAGGTCAGGAGATGGAGACCATCCTGGCTAACACGGTAAAACACTGTCTCTACTAAAAATTCAAAAAATTAGTCGGGTGTGGTGACGGGCGCCTGTAGTCCCAGCTGCTCGGGAGGCTGAGGCAGGAGAATGGCGTGAACCTGGGAGGCAGAGCTTGCAGTGAGCCAAGATCGCGCCACTGGACTCCAGCCTGGGCGAAACAGCCAGATTTCATCTCAAAAAAAAAAAAAAAAAAAAAAAAATGTGTGTGTGGGCCAGGCGCAGTGGCTCACGCTTATAATCCCCGCAATCCCAGCACGTTAGGAGGCCGAGGCTGGAGGACTGCTTGAACCCAGGAGGTTTGCAGTGAGCTGTTATGATGCCACTGCACTCCAGCCTGGACCACAGAGCAAGACCCTATATCTTATTTTATTATTTTTTTTGAGACGGAGTCTCGCTCTGTTGCCCAGGCTGGAGTGCAGTGGCCGGATCTCAGCTCACTGCAAGCTCCGCCTCCCGGGTTTACACCATTCTCCTGCCTCAGCCTCCCGAGTAGCTGGGACCACAGGCGCCCGCCACCTCACCCGGCTAGTTTTTTGTATTTTTTAGTTGAGACGGGTTTCACCGGCTTAGCCAGGATGGTCTCGATCTCCTGACCTTGTGATCCGCCCGTCTTGGCCTCCCAAAGTGCTGGGATTACAGGCTTGAGCCACCGCGCCCGGCCCAAGACCCTATATCTAAGAAAAAAAAATGCATGGTGTCTTGATTTCATCAGCATATATTTGAGTCCCGCCTATGTCATGGAAGGTTCTAGGTGATACAGCAGCAAACAAAACATTTCTGTCTTTGTGGAACTAAGAACGTAGTGGGCAAGGTGGGTAATTAAGAGGTCTAATGTCAGGCCCAGAAGGATAATGAAGCAGAGTAAGCAGCCAGGGTGGAGATTACAATTTTTTTTTTTTTTTTTTTTT
>NC_045454.1:10713987-10741868 GCF_002776525.5 Piliocolobus tephrosceles | reverse complement strand
CGCCCAGGCTGGAGTGCAGTGGCCGGATCTCAGCTCACTGCAAGCTCCGCCTCCCGGGTTTTACGCCATTCTCCTGCCTCAGCCTCCCGAGTAGCTGGGACTACAGGCGCCTGCCACGTCGCCTGGCTAGTTTTTTGTATTTTTTAGTAGAGATGGGGTTTCACCATGTTAGCCAGGATGGTCTCGATCTCCTGACCTCGTGATCCGCCCACCTCGGCCTCCCAAAGTGCTGGGATTACAGGCTTGAGCCACCGTGCCCGGCCGAGATTAGAATTTTAGACTTAGATAATCTGTGTAATAATAATAATATTATTATTATTTTCTTTTTTATTTTGAGACTGAGTCTTGCTGTGTTGCCCAGGCTAGAGTGCAGTGGTGTGATCTCAGCTCACTGCAACATCTGCCTTCTGGGTTCAAGAAATTCTCCTGACTCAGCCTCCGGAGTAGCTGAGATTACAGGTGCCTGCCACCATGCCCGGCTAAATTTTTTTTTTTTTTTTTTGAGATAGAGTCTTGCTGTGTTGCCCAGGCTAGAGGGCAGTGGCGAGATCTCGCCTCACTGCAAGCTCTGCCTCTCAGGTTCACGCCATTCTCCTGCCTCAGCCTCCCGAGTAGCTGGGACTACAGGCGCCCGCCACCACGCCCGGCTAAATTTTTGTAGTTTTAGTAGAGACGGGGTTTCACTGTGTTAGCCAGGATGATCTCGATCTCGTGACCTCATGATCCGCCCGCCTTGGCCTCCCAAAGTGCTGGGATTACAGGCGTGAGCCACCGCGCCCGGCCTAATTTTTGTATTTTTAGTAGACATAGGGTTTCACCCTGGTCTCGAACTCCTGGTCTCAGGTGATCCACCCATCTGGCCTCCCATAGTGTTGGGATTACAGGTGTGAGCCACCGCGCCCGACCCTAATATTGTCTTAGCTGGGGCTTCAGGAAGGCCTCTGAGCGGAGCCCTGAAAGAAGGTGAGGGAGTGAGCCAGTGAAAAATGTGGGAAGATAACGTTCCAGGAGCAGGAGCTAGGTGTGGTGGAAGAGCCTGCTTAGCTGGAGAGGCGAGAGAGACTGGTGGGAAAAGTCAGTCAGTTGGGGGTCATGTACTTGGGCAAGGGTCTGTGGTGATTCCCCCAAATTTTTGTTTTGGCGCCCACATTCTGAATCTTTTTGTATTTGTCACTATGCTGTCAAATTTGCCTCTCACCCATCACCTGGTCCTATTTTTTTTTTTTGAGATAGGGTCTCCCTCTGACACCCAGGCTGAAGTACAGTGGCTTGATCATGGCTCACTGGAGCCGTAACCTCCCAGGCTTAAGCAATCCTCCCTCCTCAGCCTCCCTAGTAGCTGGGATTACAGGCGTGCGCCACCACGCCCAGCTAATTTTTGTATTTTTTGTAGAGGTGGGGCTTCGCCATGTTCACCAGGCTGGTCTGAACTCCTGGGCTTAAGCGATCTGTCTGCCTCAGCCTCCCAGAGTACTGGGATTACAGGCTTGAGCCACCATGCCCAGCCCTGTCCTACTTCTAGTGACCCCTGTCTGGTTGACCATCTGTGACTGATCCGATTTCTGACCCTGACTGCTCCCATCTTCTTGATCCTCTTGTTACCGTGTCCCGCTCATCCGTTATCTTTCCCCAGGTTCAAGGATGGCCCAGTCCCTGCCCATGAACCATCCCACCGCTATGGTGAGTGGGTGCCCTTGGATGAGCCGAGGCTCGGTCTGGGAGTCGGGTGGTGTGTGCCACGCCTTCCCTTTCCCACGATACCTGGGTTCTGTTGCAGATGACCAGGCCTGGGCCCGGCCCCCGAAGCCCCCTACGTTTGGGGAGTTCCTGTCCCAGCGCAAAGCTGAGGCCAGCAGCCGCAGGAGGAGGAAGAGCAGTCGGCCCCAGGCCAAGGCAGCGCCCCGGGCCTACAGGTGGGGCATCCCTTCTGTGTGCTTGCATACCCCCAGGGCTCTCCACAGGGCGGGCGTCCTCTTTTTTGGCTTGCTGTGAAGGTGTGGGTACATCTGTCTGTCGCTGTCTTTGTCTTGGCCCTATCTCGCAGGGCTGTGGTTTGAGGGGTTTGGGGTCTGGCTCTTGGTTTTACCCTCATCTGTCCCCTTTCTGCCCTTACCCATCTCCTCTTCTGCCACCTGCCCCGCTATCTGTCTTTGACACCTGGGGACACACATCTGCCATTCCCTTAGTGCCCCAACATGCCAGGTGCTCTGGGCCGCTCCTCCCGAGGGAGGATGGAAGCAGGAAGCCCCTCCTCCTGTCTACTCTCCACCCAGGCACCACCCCTGCCCTCTGTTCCCTCTAGTGACCATGATGACCGCTGGGAGACAAAAGAGGGGGCAGCATCCCCCACCCCTGAGGCTCCACAGCCCACTTCCCCTGTGGAGACATCCACGCAGGTGAGGCTGGGCCGCGGTTCAGGGCATGGGCCTGGGGTGGGGGCTCAGGGCCTGCGCCTTGCCCTGACTTGCCTATGTCCCCAAAGCGACCCAAGATGCCAGCTCCTGCCCACCAGCCTCCCGAAGACAAGGGGGAAGAGAACGAGGGGGAAGAGGATGAAGAATGGGAGGACATAAGTGAGGACGACGAGGAGGAGATCGAGGCGGAGGAAGGTGATGAGGAGGAGGAACCACCCCAAGACCACCAAGCCCCAGAGGCCGCCCCCACTGGGAGCCCCTGCAGTGAGCAGGCCCACGGAGTCCCCTTCAGTCCAGAGGAGCCCCTGCCGGAGCCCCAGGCCCCTGGCACGCCTTCCAGCCCTTTCTCACCACCCAGCGGCCACCAGTCCGTGTCCGATTGGGGTGAAGAGGTGGAGCTGAATTCTCCCCGGACCACCCACCCGGCTGGCGCCCTCTCTCCGGGTGAGGCCTGGCCTTTTGAGACTGCATGAAGCTGGCTGCCTGTGTGTGTGTGTGTGTGTGTGCGTGCGCGCGCGCAAGTGCGCGTGCCCTGGAGGGGTGTGGCTGGTGGGGGACCCTTGGGGGCTGGGCCCTGGGACCCAGTGTGCCCTACAGCCCTGGTGGCTGTTGGTTGGGGGGCAGCCCATGCTCTTCTGTAAGGTCATGCCCTTCTCTGGAATGCCTCCTCCCAGAGCCTGCCCCAGCCCTTCGAGCCCCCTCCCCAATAAAGAATTCACATTCTCAAATGACATTCCCCCAGGTGTGTCCTTGAACCCCCTTCAACTCCCCCTGGGCCTTCTCTCTTGGGGTGGGGAGATGTCAGGAGGGAAAGGGGGCTTGACCCGGCCTCCCCTTCCCTAGGAGGTGGCCAGTCAGCCCCTGCCTCCCTGGAGAGTGGGCCTAGCCTCCCAGGAACCCAGAAAGCTGAAGAGGAAGGGTCTGAGGCAACTCCAGGTGGGGGAGTGCATGGGGCAGGGGGTGGAGGCTGCTGCTGCTGCTTTCTGTGGGGCTGAGGGGCAGAGGGCTTGAGGGGAGTGGGGTGTGTGTGTAGGCAGCAGTTGGACCATAGAGGTGAGGTGAAAAGGGTGAGCTGGGATAGGGATTGGAGACTGGAGCTGGGCGGCAGGGGTGGGGCAAAGGGGCAACTTTTTGGGCCAAGTCAATAGGAATTGGGTATATGGGTCGAGGTTGAAGCGGGGGTAAGGAAAGGATTAGAATTTTGGAGTCGAGCTCGGGGGTTTTGGAAAGCCCTGGTTTAAGAGTAATGGGGTGTGGTCGGACACCTTGGCTCATGCCTGTAATCCCAGCACTTAGGGAGGCTGATGTGGGCAGATCACTTGAGGTCAGGAGTTCCAGACCAGTCTGGCCAAGAAGGTGAAACCCCGTCTTTACTAAAATAAAAAATTTAGCTGGGCATGGTGGCGTGCGCCTGTAATCCCAGCTACTTGGGAGGCAGGAGGATCGCTTGAACCTGGGAGGTGGAGGCTGCAGTGAGCCTCCACCTGAACCTGGGAGGTGGAGGCTGCAGTGAGATCGCTCCACTGTACTCCCACCTGGGCGACTGAGCGAGACTCCGTCTGGGGGTGGGGGAAGGGTTGGTGTACTAGGGCAGGAGCTAAAGGCGGACTTCGAAATTGAACTGACTCGAAAAGGCCAAAAAGATGTGCAAGGGCAGAAAACTGGATTTAACTGTAGCTGGGATTAGAGTTTTGAGGTGCAACCTAGTGGGGCAAATTAGAATAGAGATGCGGACCCCATCAGCATTTTGGGACCGACGAAGTGCGAGCAAGAGGCCGAGCCCCTCTCCACCTACACTTCGTAGGAGTAAGATTTCGAATCTCAGATGGCCTCCTCTCCCCGCACAGTGGGATTAGGATTTGGGGGGCAGAGCCGAGGAAGGACTGGTTAGAACAGCAGGCGTTGGCGAAGGAAAGGGGAGGGCGGGTCCTCTCGGACTGGCTTGGTGGAGGTTGGTGAAGGCCGTGAGATGGGGCGGGGGTGGGAGAGGACAGTTTGCAGCGGTGCGTGGCGCGGGGGCCTAGGCGCTCTGTCTTGGGCCACGTGTTTGTCGGGAGACAGAGCTCACCACACCTGCGTTTCCTCGCTTGTAAACAGGGTTATGTTGTTGGGGGTGTTTGCTGCTGCGTGGGTCCGCTGAGAGGATTAGTCTAGGCTGTGTAAACCGCTTAGCGCCAAGCCGGCTGTGGCAAGGGCTCGAACGGGGTGAGGGGCGTGGCTAGGCGGGGCAGTGGTCCTGGGCCTGGGGGGAGGTAGGAAGACTGCTTCCCTCCACTGACTCAGCCCCTTCTCTCCTCAGAGGCGGGCCCCGAGGGCCAGGAGACGGCTGAGATCACCGACTTCCAGAGGGTGCGTTTCTGCAAGGTGGTGGCGGCCCCTCCGCCGCCGGGGGCCGCTCGCTGACCGCGCCCGCCGGGCCGCGGCCTCCGCGCTCTGCACTAACCTCCCATCGCCTCGCTCCTCTGTCCTCTGCTTCTGCCACACTCCAGCCAGGAGAGGGTTAAATGTAAGGGGGGAGGAGCCAGGGCCTGCGAGCCGGGGGGTGGGGGGGCCAGGGCAGTAGTCGGTGCAGGCCCCACCAACGGGGGACGTCGCGGTACCGGGACGGCTGGGACGCTTCCGCGTTAGCCTCCCATGGAGGCCCTGGGCGGCTCGGGCCGAATCTCCCGCCTCCAGGATTGCATCCGAGGCCTGGCAGATAGCCGGTGACTCTTCCGAAGGGCTTGAATTACTCGGGCAACAGCCTTGTCCTATTAAATGCAGTGCTTCCGCTCACCCTTGAACTGTGTTTCTGGCGGGGGCAGGCTGGGTCGCTGTGCTTGGCGGGCTTTTCCGTGTTGGAAGAGGCGGGAGGAAGGAGTCTTCCTCCACCCTTCTGATCCGTCTTCCCTCCCCCCCTCCCGCAGGCCTCCCCGAATTCCTGAAGACGCTGCTGGGAGGGGACTGAAGCTTCCCCGCCTTGATGGGGAGGGGGCGTCAGGAGGGGTTTATCTGGATTTCCAGGCTGTGTTCTCTTCCCCAGAGCCTAGTCTGGACCCCTTGGCTCTAGGGAGAAGACGGTGGGGGAGGAGCTGGGACAAGGGGCGCGATTGCTGTGAGGGGCGGAGTGGAACTTCGGGGTCTGAGGTGCTGAGCGACCTGAAAGGGGGCTGAGCGTGTGCTGGAGGAGGTGGGTCCCGCAGGGGCGGGGCCGGAATGCCGACAAGCGGTGTTAGGGCGGGGGGCGGGGTCGGCGCGCGCGGGTGGGGCTCTTGCCACGGTCATGGGGCGGGGCCGTCCGCGGGGGCGTGGTCGGGGTGCCGCGCGCGCCGGAGCCCGCGGAGGAGGAGAGCGGGGACTCCTGACAAGACTGTGGGAGCCAGAGGGTAGCACGCGGGGCTCGAGCGCTGGAGTAGACAGTCTGACAGTCAGCGAGAGATACTGGCTGCGGCAGAGGGCGGCCTAGGGCTCCAGGCAGGGCTTGAGCGGGATAAGGGGGCGGGCTCCGAGGCAGGGTAGACGCCTGGGCTGAAGTCCGAGTCTGGGAAGAGAACGGGGTTGTGGTAGGAGGAGGCGGTGATAGAGGTGATGGGGCTAAGTACGGGGGCGGGGCTGGAGCGAGGGGGGCGGGGATAGCGCCTTCGCCGGTGGGTGGTTGGGCGGAGGCTGGAGGGGGTGGGCCTAGGATGCGGAGGCGTGTGGGGGCGTGACCATGCCTGGCGGGGGCGGGGTCGGAGGCGGGCATTTTAGAGCGCGGGGCGGTCCTGCGGGGTGGGGGCGGGGCCTGTGCGGGCCGCGGCGCGGAGCCGAGTGGGTTGCGGGGATGCGGGGGACCAGCTGCGTGGGCGGCGGCGCCGAGAGCCCCGGCGGCGCGGGGCTGAGCGAGGGCCCACGGGGGCGTTGGCTGCGCTTGGCCCCAGTCTGTGCTTACTTCCTCTGCGTCTCGCTGGCTGCCGTGCTGCTCGCTGTGTACTACGGTCTCATCTGGGTACCCACGCGGTCCCCCGCGGCGCCCGCCGGCCCGCAGCCCAGCGCGCCGTCCCCTCCGTGTGCCTCCCGCCCGGGCGCGCCGCCTGTCCCGGTGCCCGCCGCTGCCTCCGTCTCCTGCCTCCTAGGAGTCCCCGGCGGGCCCCGACCCCAGCTCCAGCTGCCGCTGAGCCGCCGCCGCCGCTACAGCGACCCTGGCCGCCGCCCGAGCCACCAGACAGCCAGAGAGACGCCAGAGGCCGCGGAGGGTCGAGGACCCGGGTAACTCTCCCTTCCACTCCAACCTGCGTTGCCAGCCCTCAAGAGCTCTGTGCTCCACGCCGAGGATGCACCGTCTCCGGATGGGTCCGGCCTCTTTCCTAATGACATCGCCCAGCGTCTCTGGAGCTGTCATCCCGCGGAATGGGGGCTCAGGGGGTGTCGGCTCGGGGCCTTGCCTCTTGCAGCTCCTCTGTGGGCAGATCGAGTCCTCCACCATCAGGAAGATCCCATTCTGAGCTCTCTCTCCTGCTCCTCTTGCTGTGGGATGCTGAGCACAGAGCCCACAGCCCATCTGCCTCCTTACCTCCCTGAATCTGTGTCCATCTGCAATAAACCACAGCCTCAGCTGCCTCGTGCTGTGTCTGTCCTGTTGTCTGCAGAGATGCCTCCCCTCCCAAGTTTGTGTGGGGAAGACCTTCCTGGGTGTGGCCTTTGTCTCTCTTGTCCCGGATGGGCTGTTCTCCTTCCTTAAGGTGCTCTTCTCTTTTTGGTGGGAGTAGGAAGAAGCTTAGCAGCAGCAGGGCCTTTGAAGGTCAGACAGTGGGAAGGGCTTCCAAGTTTTTTGTGTGCTTGGAGCAAAGGACAGATGTCTCTGGAGAGAAGCAGAGTGCCCTCGTGTTACAGCGCAGGAGACAAGAGGAGGAGTGGGTGATTTAGGACAATAGCTGGGGTTCTGGGAATTGCTGTTGGTGTAATTATCATGTCAGGGACAGAGGCTAAAAAACTCGGAGATCTCAGTTGGCTGCCGAGAGGGAATGATGCTGGCCCCCTTCCTGCCATCAGAGAGATGAGAATGGATGGTGGTGGCGGTGGTGTTGCTTCTCAACCTGTCTGGGAATCTCAGAGCCAATTACCAAAGCGCTGTGCTGCCTTGGAAGACCAGTGCAGCCTCTCTGGCCTGCGGCCCTGCTAGGAAACCTAGACCAGGAAACTGAGGTCTAGCTTCTGGGCAAGGAGTCCGAGGTGGGGAGGCCATGTTCCATCCTGGAAGACTGAGGCCTGATTCTGGGCAGGGCCTGGGAGCTGACATGCAGGCAACTGGTCCCTTTCCAGCCTCCCCGCTTGAGCTGGAGGCCTTCCCAGGAGAGTGAAGCTGAGCCTTTTCTCTCACACTGTGGCTCCTGGAGATCTGTGGAGGTGGTTCCTTAGGAAGGTCAGCTACTCTGCTTACCTCCCCTTAGCCCACCACCATTCCCCAGAGGGGGTCTGTGGACGGAAGGGGAATCCAGAAAGCCAGCACTGCTTTATAGTCAGCATAGGTGATAGGGGCACTGACTGGGGCAGGACTACTCGGGTTCAAGTTCCAGCTCCTCTCATTACAAACTGTGTGACTTTGGGCAGGTCACTCGACTTCTGTGTTTCGTTTCTTTTCTTTTTGTTTTTGATATGGAGTCTCGCACTGTTACCCAGGCTGGAGTGCAGTGGCATGATCTGGGCTCACTGCAACCTCCGCTTTCCAGGTTCAAGTGATTCTCCTGCCTCAGCCTCCTGAGTAGCTGGGATTGCAGGTGCCTGCCACCACACCCAGCTAATGTTTTTTGTATTTTTATTTTTTATTATTTAATTTTTATTTTTATTTTGAAAGAAGTCTCACTCTTGTCCCCCACGCTTGAGTGCAATGGCTCGATCTCTGCTCACTGCAGCTTCCACCTCCTGGGTTCAAACAATTCTCCTGCCTCTGTCCCACAAGTAGCTGGGATTAAGGCCCCTGTCACCATGCCTGGCTAATTTTTGTACTTTTTAGTAGAGATGGAGTTTCACCATGTTGGCCAGGCTTATCTTGAACTCCTGACCTCAGGTGATCCGCCTGCCTCGGCTTCCCATACTGCTGGGATTATAGGTGTGAGCCACTGCACCCGGCTTTTTTTTGTATTTTTAGTGGAGACAGGGTTTCACCATGTTGGCCAGGCTGGTCTCGAACTCCTGACCTTGTGATTCGCCTGCCTGGGCCTCCCAAAATTCTGGGATTACAGGCGTGAGCCACTGCGTCTGGCCTCTGTTTCTTTCTTTTTTTTTTTTTTTTGAGGCGGAGTCTCGCTCTGTCGCCCGGACTGGAGTGCAGTGGCCGGATCTCAGCTCACTGCAAGCTCTGCCTCCCGGGTTTATGCCATTCTCCTGCCTCAGCCTCCGGAGTAGCTGGGACTACAGGCGCCCGCCACCTCGCCCGGCTAGTTTTTTTGTATTTTTTTAGTAGAGACGGGGTTTCACCGTGTTAGCCAGGATGGTCTCGATCTCCTGACCTCGTGATCCACCCGTCTCGGCCTCCCAAAGTGCTGGGATTACAGGCTTGAGCCACCGCGCCCGGCCTCTCTGTTTCTTTTTTTAAAAAAGTTTGTTTATATAAATTTTTTGAGACAAAGTCTTGCTCTTTTGCCCAGGCTGGAGTGCAGTGGCATGATCTCTGCTCACTGCAACCTCTTCCTCCTGGGTTCAAGTGATTTTTCTGCCTCAGCCTCCCGAGTAACTGGGATTACAGGTGCCTGCCACCACACCCGGCTGATTTTTGTGTTTTTAGTAGAGACGAGGTTTTGTCGTGTTGGTCAGGCTGGTCTCAAACTCCTGACCTAAGGTGATTGGCCCACCTTGGCCTCCCGAAGTGTTGGATTACAGGCGTGAGCCACTGTGCCCAGCCTTAAAATTTATTTGAATTTTTAAAACTTTTTTTTTTTTTTTTTTAATAGAAATGGGGTCTCACACTATGTTAGCCAGGGTGGTCTTGAACTCCTGGGCTTAAGTGATCTTCTTGCTTTGGCTTCCCAAAGCCCTGGGATTATGGGCACGAGCCACCGTGCCTGGCCCTGCCGCTGTAGTTCTGTAGAATGAAGATGCTAATGGTACTTGCTTCATAGACTTGCTCTGAGGAATAAATAAACTGGTGATCTCAAGCCCTGAGAACGATGTCACATGTTCTCTCTCTCCACTGCCTCTGTCCCTCAGAGTTTAAAAGCCCCAGCTGGGATCCTCTGGGGATAGCAAGTCAGTCCAAAGCCCTGGCCACCAGCAAATGGTGAGTTTGAGGGGGGCTTTCTCCATTTCGGTTCCCACTGGCCCCCCTCTCTTTGGTTTTCATCTCTCTTCTTCCAGCCCCATTTTTTTCCTACTCTTTCATTTCCTTGTTTCTGTGTGTCTGGCTCTTTTCTCTTTCTGAGTTTGTCTCTCTGCATCTCAATCTTTCTGTGTCCTGTGTGTGTCTCTGGTGTTTCTTGGTATTGTTTCTCTCTCCCACTCTGTATCTCTCTGACTCATTCTGTCTCCTCCCTATTCCTCTCTGTCCCCAGCTCGTTCTCTCTCTCTCTCTTTTTTTTTTTTTTTTGGAGACGGAGTCTTGCTCTGTCCCCCAGGCTGGAATGCAGTGGTGCTGGGATTACAGGTACGCACCACCACGCCTGGCTGATTTTTGTATTTTTAGTAGAGAGAGGGTTTCACCAGGTTGGCCAGGCTGGTCTTGAACTCCTGACCTCAAGTGAGCTGTCCACCTCGGCCTCCCAAAGTGCTGGGATTACAGGCGTGCGCTGCTGTGCCCAGCCCCAGCTCATTTTCTTTCTTCTTTTCTCCACACTTATCTCACCCCAACACGTTCTTCCACGTGGGTCCCCTTCCCCTGCCCCCGTGCCCCACAGCTTCCCGTTCCCTAGTCGCAGTGTCCCCCGTCTCCTTTCCTTTATCTCTTCCTTTTCTCCTCCTGTTTCTCTTTTGATCTCCATTGTTTAATCTTTCTTTTAACAAATATTTTTTGAGGCCGGGCACAGTGGTTCTTGCCTGTAATCCCAGCATTTTGGGAGGCCAAAGCTGGAGGATCACTTCAGGCCAGAATTTAGAGACCAGCCTGTGTAACACAGCAAGACTTCATCTCGACAAAAAATTAAAAAATTAGCTGGGTGTGGTGGTGCATACCTGTAGTCCCAGCTACTCAGGAGACTGAGAGGAGAAGACTGCTTGAGTCCAGCAGGTCGAGGCTGCAGTGAGCTATGATTGCACTGCTGCACCCCAGCCTGGGAAACATCAAGACCCTGTCTCTAAAAAACTTAAAAAAAAAAAAAACCCAAAACCCATTTTTAGAATTTTTAAAACATTTTTTGAATTTTTTTGAATAATTTAAAAATTATTTCTCGAATATCTGCTGTGTGCCAAAGCTTATTTTAAACACTGGAGACCCAGGAGTGAATAAAACAGGCAAAAATTCGGCTCATGCCTGTAACCCCAGCACTTTGGGAGGCCAAAGCAGGAGGATCACTTGAGGTCATGAGTTTGAGACTATCCTGGACAACATAGTGAGATCCTGTCTCTACAAAAAATACAAAACTTAGCTGGGCATGATGGTGCATGCTTTGTACTCCCAGCTACTCGGGAGGCTGAGGTGAGAGAATTGCTTCCTGGAAAGTCAAGGTTGCACTGAGCTGCGACTGCACCACCGCACTCCAGCCTGGGCAAGAGAGCAAGACCCTGTCTCAAAAAAATTCCTGCTCTCAATGGAACTGAATATTAGTGGGGACACAGACAAGAAATACGATTAATGGCTGGGCGAGGTGGCTCACGCTGTAATCCCAGCACTTTGAGAGACCTAGGAGGGCGGATCACCTGAAGTCAGGAGTTCCAGACCAGCCTGGCCAACATGGTGAAACCCCGTCTCTACTAAATACAAAAATTAGCTGGGTGTGGTGGTGGGCACCTGTAATCACATCTACTTGGGAGGCTGAGGCAGGAGAATTGCTTGAATCCAGGATGGGGAGCTTGCAGTAAGCCGAGATCGCACCACTGCACTCCAGCCTGGGCGACAGAGTGAGACTCTGTCTCAAAATAAATAAATAAATAAAATTCCCGCTCTTAATGAAACTACATATTAGTGGGGACAAAGACAAGAAAAGTGATTAATAACTTTGAGTGAGGACCGGGCGCGGTGGCTCAAGCCTGTAATCCCAGCACTTTGGGAGGCCGAGACGGGCGGATCATGAGGTCAGGAGATCGAGACCATCCTGGCTAACACGGTGAAACCCCATCTCTACTAAAAAAATACAAAAAACTATCCGGGCGAAGTGGCAGGCGCCTGTAGTCCCAGCTACTCGGGAGGCTGAGGCAGGAGAATGGCGTGAATCCGGGAGGTGGAGCTTGCAGTGAGCTGAGATCGGGCCACTGCACTCCAGCCTGGGAGACAGAGCGAGACTCCGTCTCAAAAAAAAAAAAAAAAAAAACTTTGAGTGAAAGCAGGGTAAGGGTGATGGGAATGCTGGAGGGGCTGGTTACTGGGTAGAAGTCCAAGGCAGGTGAGGACGAGGCTGGCAGGTCTCTGGCGGCTGAGGAAACGGTAAGTACAAAAGTCTTGAGGGTGGTGTGCCTGGCTTGTTCAAGGAACAGCAAAGAGGCCAGAGTGGCTGAAGCAAGAGGGAGTGGGGGAGAGCAAGAGGAGGAGGTGAGGCAAGAGAGGACAGGCAGCTTGATCAGGGCCTCATGAGCAGTGGCTCACCCCTGTAAACCCAGCACTTTGGGAGGCTGAGGCGGGTGGATCATGAGGTCAAGAGAGAGATATATATATACACACACACACACACACATACACACACAACACAGATTTTGTTTGGTGGTTCCTCCATAAATCAAACACAGATTATCAGGCGGGGCATGGTAATTCACGCCTGTAATCTCTTACACTTTGGGAGGCTAAGACAGGAGGATCGCTTGAGTCCTGGAATTCAAAACCAGCCTGGACAACATAGGGAGATCCCATCTCTAAAAAAAATTAAAAATTTAGCCAGGCATGGTGGTGGTGCACACCTGTAGTCAGTCCCAGCTCCTTGGGAGGCTGAGGCAGGAGGATCGTTTGAGCCCAGGAGTTGGAAGCCGCAGGGAGCTATGATTGCATCACTGAGCTCCAGCCTGGGCAACAGAGCGAGTCTCTTCCTAAAAAAAAAAAAAAAAAAAGTTCAAACAAAATACTGTACATGCATGTTCATAGCAGCACTATTCGCAATAGCCAGAAAGTGGAAGCAACCCTAATGTCCATCAACAAATGAATGGATAAACAAAATGTGCAAAATGGGGCCTATCCATACAGTGGATTTTTTCTTTTCCAAGACAGAGTCTTCCTCTGTTGCCCAGGCTGGAGTGCAGTTGTGTGATCTCAGTTCACTGCAACCTCCACCTCCTGGTTCAAGCAATTCTCCTGTCTCAGCCTCCCAAGTAGCTGGGATTACAGGTGTGCACCACCACGCCCAGCTAATTTTTGTGTTTTTAGTAGAGACAGGGTTTCACCATGTTGGCCAGGCTGGTCTCGAGCTCCTGACCTCAGATGATCCACCCGCCTCGGCCTCCCAAAGTGCTGAGATCACAGACGTGAGCCACCACGCCCACCATGCCCAGCCCTGAATATTCACATTTTTTGCTGCAAAAATATTACCACGTCTGATGGGAGAGAAGGGGGCGCCTGCATCAGGCCTCTGAGAGTGTTACATAATGTATGGTATTCGCTCAAAATTGCCTTTCTAAAATTGGAACAATTCTGAGTTCTGCAACTCATCTGTCCCCAAGGACTTCTGCTAAGGGCTTGTGGACCTGTAATTTGGCCCACTGCCAAACCTAGATTCATCTTAATTATTTGCTCAACATTTATTTAATGGCTCAGGGAAAAAAACTAACTCTCTGTTACAATTTTTTAAAAGTAGAGAATGACGTTCATTTAGTAAGTTCTCATTGTCAATGACATGCTATTTTTAGCAACGTGTGGTTATGCGAATGTGTGTTTGTGTTTGTGATGGCTTGGATGAGTGTGTCTGTGAGAGTGTGTTTTTGTGTGACAGTCTGTGCATGTGTGTCTTGAGTGTGTGAATGTGTGTGTGTGTTTCAGTGTGTATGTGATTGGGTGTATAAAAGTGTGTTTGCTCCTCTAATCGCAGCACTTTGGGAAGCCGAGGTGAGAGGATTGCTTCAGCTCGAGTTCAAGACCAGTCTGGGTAACGTAGCAAGACCCCATTTCTACAAAACATTAAAAGATTAGCGGAGTGCGGTGGCGTGCACCTGTGGTCCCAGCTACTCTCCGAGGCTGAAGCAGGAGGATCTCTTGAGCCTAGGAGGTCAAGGCTGCAGTGAACTATCTAAATAGCACCGCTGCACTCCAGCCTGGGCGGCGACAGAGCAAGATCCTGTGTCAAAAAAAAAGAAAGAAAGAAAGAAAAAGAAAAGTATGCATGCATGTCTAGTTGAGTCTGTGTGTGACTGTACGTTGTGTGCGACTGTGGGTCTGTGTGTGTGTGTGCGTGTGTGAGAACGTGCATGAGAAGAGGCATGGTGCAGGGTTTAAAGTTTATATATTGAAGGAAAGTTCTCATTTCAGGCGACATCTGTGCCCTCGGCAATTTCAGGGGACTCCACAAAATCAGCAAATATTGTGCTGTCAAGCAATACCTTTTATGTCCACTAGAGGCCGCCTGTCTGCTTTGAGCAGAGGAAACTAATCTGTATTTTTGCATTTAGTTGCTGGGAGTTTGCAGACACTTGCAGAGATGTGGGAGGTAGGAGTGTGGGGATGAGGGGTGGAGATGTGTGTGTGTGTGTGTGTGTGTGTGTGTGTGTGTAGTTTAGTCATTGCCTTACCTCAGCTGTACATAGAGCAGCCATCCTCAAACTTACTGGTCTCAAGACTCTTTCATTCTTTTTTAAAACAGGGTCTTGCCCTATTGCCCAGGCTGGAGTGCAGTGGCCTGATGATGGTTCACTGCAGCCTTGAACTCCTGGGCTCAAGCGATCCTCCCATTTCAGCCTCCCAAGTAGCTGGGACCACAGGCATGCACCACTATGTCTGGCTAATTTTTAAAACATTTAGTAGAGATGGGGGTCTTGCTGTGTTGCCTGGGCTGGTCTTGAACTCCTGGACTGAAGCCATCCACCTGTCCCAAAGTGCTGGGATTGCAGGCGTGAGCCACCACACCTGGGTGAGATGAATACTATTATAAAAGAGCACGTTCAGCCCCCTCTTGCCTCTTTGCCCTTCTGCTGTCTTGAATTGCTTGAACCCAGGAGGTGGAGGTTGCCGTTAGTGGAGATCGCGCCACTGCACTCCAGCCTGAGCGATAGTCTCAAAAACCGAAAACAACAACAAAAAGGCACTAATTCCAGAAGGCCCCGCCTCCCAAGTATCATGGCGAACCCCATCTCTACTAAAAATACAAAAATTAGCTGAGCATGGTGGCGGGCACCTGTAATCCCAGCTACTCAGGAGGCTGAGGGAAGGGAATCGCTTGAACCTGGGAGGCAGATGTTGCAGTGAGCCAAGATCATGCCATTGCACTCCAGCCTGGGTAACAAAAGCAAAACTCCGTCTCAAAAAAAAAACAAAAAACAAAAAAAAGATAAAATAAATAAACAATCTGGATATGACTTCTTCAAAGGTCTGGCCTCAAAATATTTTTTGACCTTTAGCCAACTTCTCTCTCTCTCTCTCTCTCTCTCTATATATATATATATATAGCCAGCCTATATAAATATTATCAAGATTTCTTTGGGCTGGATGTTGTGGCTCTTGCCTGTAATCCCAGCAATTTGGGAGGTGGAAGTGGGAGGATGGCTTGAGCCTACGAGTTTGAGACCAGCGTGACCAAAATAGTAAGACCCCATATGTACTTCTTTTAACCAAATTTGTATTTTGTTAATAAAGAATATTTCTGGCCAGGTGTGTTGGCTCACACCTATAATCCTATCACTTTGGGAGGCTGAGGTGGGCATATCACCTGAGGTCAGGAGTTTGAGACCAGCCTGGCCAACATGGCAAAACCCTGTCTCTATTAAAAATACAAAAATTACCTGGGCGTGGTGGCAGGCACCTGAAATCCCAGCTACTTGGGAGGCTGAGGCAGGAGAATCAGTTGAATCCGGGAGGCGGAGGTTGCAGTGAGCTGAGATCGCACCACTGCACTCCAGCCTGGGAAACAGAGTAAGACTCCATCTCAAAATAAAAAAATAAAATTGTTTGGAAATTCTTACCATCTCAAACCAAGTGAGAGAAAGTTCTAGAAAACTTGGCATGTTTTCCCTGGAGTTTGGAGGACATGATGATAGCATTGTAGAGCTCTGATAATTTTTTTTTTTTTTTTTTTTAATGAAGTCTCACTGTCGCCCAGGCTGGAGTGCAATGGCATGATTTTGGTTCACTGCAACCTCTGCCTCCTGGGTTCAAGCGATTCTTCTGCCTCAGCCTCCCGAGTAGCTGGGATTACAGTTGCCTGCCACCACGCCCGGCTAAGTTTTTGTATTTCTAATAGAGATGGGGTTTCTCCATGTTGGTCAGGCAGGCCTGGAACTCCCGACCTCAGGTAATCCGCCCACCTTGGCCTCCCAAAGTGCTGGGATTGCAGGCGTGAGCCACCGCGCCGGTCCTGCTTTTTTATTAAAAGGAAGCTGTCTCTGAGGTGTCAGACCAGTAAAGGGTCTTGTAAGTCTCCAAAGGTTCAGAAATTGTGGTTGTGCTCCATGAACACAACCTTCAGTGAGAAGCTTTTTATTCAGATTGTCCATCTGTCATGGTAATTTGTTGCCCTGGTCCTAAAGTTGTGATTGAAATTGAGTTTTTCCTTTAAGGCTGTACTGGGCATTTGTCACTTTCAGTTGCCCTGGCAACAGCACACCCTCCCTACACTGAATAATACTGATGGTATAAAAAAAACACGTTCGGCTGGGTGCGGTGGCTCATGAGTGGACATGGTGAAACCCTGTCTCTACCAGAAATACAAGAAATTAGCCCAGTGTGGTGGCACATGCCTGCAGTCCCAGCTACTTGGGAGGCTGAGGCAGGAGAATCGCTGGAACCCAGGAGGCAGAGGCTGCAGTGAGCCGAGATGGCATCACCGCACTCCATGCTGGGCGACAGAGCAAGACTCTGTGTCAAAAAAACCCAAAAAACAAAAAACATGCAAATAAAGTAAAAAGTGATAGGTGGGAAGGCCACCTGTCAGCCGTTGAGCTCTACTATCAGAGAAGGTCTGGGGAAGAATTGGGAGGGGCCATGAAGGATGAGGCCCGGAGTGTTATATGTGTTATGCATAGTAGCAGGTACTGGTTAGTGTGAGATAAGCTGCTGTAACAAATAGACCCCCCAAGCCAACAGTGGCTTAAAGAAGAGAGTTTATGGCTGGGCAAGGTGGTTCACGCCTGTAATCCCAGCGCTTTGGAAGGCCGAGGTGGGAGGATAGTGTGAGTCCAGTCACTTGAAACCAGCCTAGGCAACATAGCAAGACCCTATCTCTATAAGAGAAAAAGTTTTTAAAAATTAGGTGGGTTCGGTGGTGTGTGTCTGCAGTCTCAATGTCGGGGCTTAGCCTGGGAGGGTTCTTGACTTTACCCATGTAAGAATTCAAGGGTGAGCCAGTGTGTTATTTTTTTTCCTTCTTCTTTTTTTTTTTTTTGAGATGGACTCTCGCTCTGTCACCCAGGCTGGAGTGCAGTGGCGTGATCTCACTGTAAGTGGCATGATCTCACTTACTCACTGCAAGCTCCGCCTCCCGGGTTCACACCATTCTCTTACCTCAGCCTCCCGAATAGCTGGGACTACAGGTGCCCGCCACTATGCCTGGCTAATGTTTTGTATTTTTAGTAGAGATGGGGTTTCACCATGTTAGTCAGGTTGGTCTCGATCTCCTGACCTTGTGATCCACCCGCCTCGGCCTCCCAAAGTGCTGGGATGACAGGCGTGAGCCACTGCGCCTGGCCTTCTTTTTTCTTTTTTGAGACAGAGTCTTGCTCTGTCACCCAGGCTGGAGTGCAGTGGCATGATCTCTGCTCACTGCAACTTCCACTTCCCGGGTTCAAGTGATTCTTGTGCCTCAGCCTCCCAAGTAGCTGGGACTACAGGCATGTGCCACCATGCCTGGCTAGTGTTTTGTAGAGGTGGAGTTTTACCGTATTGCTGGCTGGTCTTGAATTCCTGACTTCAAATGATCCACCCACCTCGGGCTCCCAAGGCGCTGGGATTACAGGTGTGAGCCACTGTGTCTGGCTCAGTGGTGTTACATAGCAACTTTTACCGAAGCCTCAGTGCACAGCTGCAGTAGAGGGACTGGTCCTTGCAGAGAGGGGCTACTTCATAGGCAGTGTGCCCAGAGGAGCAGCTCGGAGGCAGCACTGCTGTCATATTTACACCCACTTTTAATTATATGCAAATCAAGGGGCAGTTTATGCAAAAATTTAGGAGGAGGGTGGTAACTTCCAGTCACCAGGTCATTGCCATGGAAAGCTGTGCTAACGTCCGAGTGTTGCCATGGCAAAGGTAAACTGATATGGCACACTGGTGGGCGTGTCTTATGGAAAGCTGCTTCTGCCCTAGACCTGTTTCAGCCAGTCGTCAGTTTGGTCCCATGTACAAGCCCCGCCTCCTACCTCAGTAGGGTAGGGCACTGGGCAGAACTGCAGGATTCCCATTGTGGGCCCCAGCTGCTGGAGGACGTTTCAAACACACAGTGATGGGGAAGGGAAGATGCTGCGTTGAAGGTAAGGACCCAGTCCTAGCAGGTTCATCACCCGCTGACTAAAGAGTTCTTGGGCCCTGAATAATCGGCAGCAGCGGCCAGGTGGTACACGCTATGGGCCTTGGGTGAGACTCAAACGTGATGGCTTCAGGTGGAACCTGGCACATTCTCAGCTGTGGTGGCTACATAGGAGAGACTCCTTCTGCTTGAGAAAGCAGAGAGGCCAGGCGTGGTGGCTCACGCCTGTAATCCCAGCACTTTGGATCAAGTGGATCACCTGAGGTCAGGAGTTTGAGACCAGCCTGGTCAACACGGTGAAACCCTGTCTCCATTAAAAATACAAAAATTAGCCGGGCGTGGTGGGGGTGGGAGGGCGCATGTAATTCCAGCTACTCTGGAGGCTGAGGCAGGAGAATCGCTTGAACGTGGGAGGCAGAGGCTGCAATGAGTCCAGTTCACGCCATTGCACTCCAGCCTGGATGACAGAGTAAGACTGTCTCAAAAAAAAAAAAAAAAGAAAAGAAAAGAAAAGAAAAGGGAAGACTGGGCGTGGTGGCTCACGACTGTAATACCAGCACTTTGGGAGGCTGAGGTGGGTGGATCATCTGAGGTCAGGAGTTCAAGACCAGCCTGGCCAACATGGCAAAACCCTGTTTCTACTAAAAATATAAAAATTAGCCAGGTGTGGTGGCGGGTGCCTGTGTCCCAGCTACTCGGGAGGCTGAGGCAGGAGAATCGCTTGAATCTGTGAGGTGGAGGTTGCAGTGAGCTGAGATTGTGCCACTGCTCTCCAGCCTGGGCAACAGAGCGAGACAATGTCTCAAAAAAAAAAAAAAAAAAAAAAAAAAGGCCACGCTGTGGCTCACACCTGTAATCCCAGCGCTTTGCAAGGCCGAGGTGGGCGGATCACGAGGTCAGGAGATCGAGACCATCCTGGCTAACACGGTGAAACCCCGTCTCTACTGAAAATACAAAAAATTAGTCGGGCATGGTGGCAGGCGCCTGTAGTCCCAGCTACTTTGGAGGCTGAGGCAGGAGAATGGTGTGAACCCGGGAGGTGGAACTTGCAGTGAGCTGAGATCACGCCACTGCACTCCAGCCTGGGTGACAGAGCAAGACTCCGTCTCAAAAAAAAAGTAAATGTGATTCTGTCTTGCAGCTTAGCTGTCAGCTTGGCCACAGTGGGGTAGAGCCCCAAGTACACTCTTGAGGGCCCCAATTGCAGGCCATGGCTCTTGGACAGCATTTCTAGACCTGCCCTGGACCAGAGGGGAGTCCACTGCCTTGCAGAGAGCCTGGAGTGAACATAGGCGGTTGCCAAGCTGTGGGTAAAGCGGGCCTTGGGTGAGACCCAGTGCTGTGCTGGCTTCAGGTCTGACCCAGTGCAGTCCTAGAGGTGGTGGCCACAGAGGAGCTTGTGTCACCCCTCCCCTAACTCCAGGCATCTCAGCACAGAGAGACTGTTTGGGAAAAAGTAAGGGAAGAGAACAAGAGTCTCTGCCTAGTAATCCAGAGAATTCTTCTTCTTCTTTTATGAGACGGAGTCTTGCTCTGACGCCCAGGCTGGAGTGCAGTCGCGTGATCTCGGCTCACTGCAACATCTGCCTCCCAGATTCAAGTGATTCTTGTGCCTCAGCCTCCCGAGTAGCTGGGATTACAGGCGCCCACCACAATGCCTGGCTAATTGTTTGTAGTTTTAGTAGAGATGGGGTTTCACTATGTTGGCCAGGCTGGTCTCAAACTCCTGACCTCAGGTGATCCACCCGTCTCGGCCTCCCAAAGCACTGGGATTATAGGCGTGAGCCACTATGCCTGGCCTACTTAAAAGTTAAGTATCTTAACTTTTTCCTTAGTTTCCCTCTCTCTGTCCTTTACAGATGCTTCTGGAATAGTATTGTCATCTTGTCCACTCTTTTTTTTTTTTTTTTTTTTTGAGACAAGCTCTCACTCTGTCACTCAGGCTGAAGTGCAGTGGTGTGAACATAGCTCACTGCAGCCTCGACCTCCTGGGCTCAAACAATCCTCCCACCTCAGCCTCCACCACATCCAGCTAATTTTTTGATTTTTTATAGAGATGGACTTTCACCATGTTGCCCAGGCTAATTTTGAGCTCCTGGGCTCAAGCGATCCTCATGTCTCAGCCTCCTAAAGTGCTGGGATTACAGGCATGAGCCACCAAACCTGGCCTCGTTTATTCATTTTTAAAGCTCTGTCTATTCTGCCATCTGATACACCATCCAACACATAATTATTTCAATAATTGAGTTTTTCATATCCCTCATCTCCAGTTAGGTTCTGCTTCATAACCTCCTCTTCTCGCTTCAACTTGCCATTATCCTCCGTAATTTCTCTGAGGATATTTGTTATGCGTAGTTTACATGCCTTATTAGCTCTACTTCATTGGGGATAGTTTCTTTCAAGCCCAACTGAGATATTTGGGCCTCCTGGGTATGCTGGCAATTATATGCTTCAGAAAAGGTAACAATTCACTGCTTCTTAAAACTATGATAGTTTATGGCCAGGCGCGGTGGCTCACGCCTGTAATCCCAACGCTTAGGAAGGCCAAGGCGGGCAGATTGCTTGAGCCCAGGAGTTTAAGACCAGCCTGGGCAGCATGGTGAAATCTTGTTTCTACTACCACCACCACCACCAGCAGCAACCAAACAAACTCACAGAAAAATCCAAAAAACAAAACTGATAATTTTGAGGGGTTTTTTTTTTTTTTTTTGAGCATTGATTTAGAGGTAAAGTAGAGAAACCAATTTTTTTCTTTTCTTTTTTGTTTCTTGAGACAGGGTCTAGCTCTGTCACTCAGGCTGGAGTGCAGTGGTGCAATCTCGGCTCACTGCAACGTTTGGCTCCTGGGTTCGAGCAATTCTTCTGTCTCAGTCTCCTGAGTAGCTGGGACTACAGGCTCGTGCCACCACACCTGGCTAATTTTTGTATTTTTAGTAGAGACGGGGTTTCACCATGTTACCCAGGGTGGTCTCGAACCGCTGTCCTCAAGTGATCTGCCCGCCTTGGTCTCCCAAAGTGCTGGGATTACAGGTATGAGCCACTGCGCCTGGCCCTCTCCTTTCTGTTCTCTCTGTCACTGTGGAACCTACTTGGACCCCAGGTGCACCCTGAAAGTGTGGGGATGTGTAATGTCTTCCTTTGTAATGCCCTTGGGCAGCTCTGTCCTGAAGGCCGGGTGAGTTTGCTTCATCAACGCCCCAGCCACCTCCTCCTTCATTTTTATTTTATTTATTTTTAAATTGCCTTTATAATAATGGCAAAAGCTGGCCGGATGCGGTGGCTCACGCCTGTAATCCCAGCAGTTTGGGAGGCCGGGGCAGGTGGATCACCTGAGGTCAGGAGTTTGAGATCAGCCTGGCCACCATGGTGAAAACCCATCTCTACTAAAAATACAAAAAATTAGCCAGGCGTGGTGGCTCAGGGCTGAATCCCAGCTACTCCGGAGGCTGAGGCAGGAGAATTGCTTGAACCTGGGAGGCGGAAGTTGCAGTGAGCCCAGCTTGTGCCGCGGCCCCCCACCCGGGGCAAAAAGAGCAAAACTTCATCTCAAAAAAAAAAAAAAAAAAAAAAAGGCAAAAGCTTTTCATTTTGATGAAGTCCAGTTGGCCAGCCTACATTTTTAAAAACTTTGAATTTTATTTTTTATGTTTTAGAGACATGGTTTCACTCTGTAACCCAGGCTGTAGTGCAGTGGTGTGATCATAGCTCACTGCAGCCTTGATCTCCTGAGCTCAAGAGCTCAAGAGAGTCTCTTCCTTTTTTTTTTTTTGAGACGGAGTCTCGCTCTGTCACCAGGCTGGAGTGCAGTGGCGTGATCTTGGCTCACGACAACCTCCGACTCCCGGGTTCAAGCGATTTTCTTGCCTCAGCCTCTCAAGTAGCTGGGACTACAGGCGTGCACCACCACGCCCAGCTAAGTTTTGTATTTTTAGTAGAGACGGGGTTTCACCATGTTGGCCAGGATGGTCTTGATCTCCTGATCTCGTGATCCTCCTGCCTCGGCCTCCCAAAGTGTTAGGATTACAGGCGTGAGCCACCGCCCTGGCCTCTTTTTTTTTTTTTTTTGAGACAGAGTCTTGCTCTGTCACCCAGACTAGAGTGCAGTGGTGAGATCTTGGCTCACTGCAGCCTCTGTCTCCCAGGTTCAAGCAATCCTCCTGCCTGAACCTTCTGAGTAGCTGGGATTACAGGTGTGTGCCACCAGGCTCAGCTAATTTCTTTGTATTAGTAGTAGAGACCAGGTTTCACGGTTTTGTCAGGCTAGTGTTGAACTCCTGACCTCAAGTGATCTGCCTGCCTCGGCTTCCCAAAGTGCTGGGATTACAGGTGTGAGCCATCACGCCCGGCCCACAATCCTTCTTCCTCAGCCTTCCGAATAGCTGGAACTACAGGCACAAGCCCCGTGTCTGGCTAATTAAAAACAAAAAAAAATTTTTTTTTGAGAGATGGGGTCTCACTATGTTGCCCAGACTCATCTTGAACTCCTGGCCTCAGGTATTCCTCCCGTCTTGGCCTCCCAAAGTGCTGGGATCACAGGCTTGAGCCACCACGCTGGCCCACTCCTCATCCTTCAGTGGGAAGATTCTGAGGTGTTTTCTGCTTGGTTTCTCAGAGGATCCCCAGCTGTATTGAGCCCCGGTTTCCCCCAGCTGTGACCCACTGAGCAGCAGGCGCTTATTGGCTTTTCTCTCATTTCTTTCTTGTTTTTTTTTTTTTTTTTTTTTTTGAGACCATGTTGGTCAGGCTGTTCTCGAGCTCCTGGCCTCAGATGATCTACCTGCCTTGGCCTCCCAAAGTGCTGGGATTACAGGTGTGAGCCACCACGCCTGGCCTTGTTTCTGACTTGGTTCTCTAACTCCTGCTTCCTGGGATCACCTCCCAAATAAACTGCCATCACCCAAGTCATTGTCTCAGAATCTGCTTTTGTGGACCCCAAGCAAATCTGCCAGTCTTCTGTAGATGATGATGTATTTTCATATGTAACTTTTTCCCCACAAGACCTAACTTCTTGGAGGGCATATTAAAATGGAGAAAATTGCCAGGTGCAATGGCTCATGACTGTAATCCTAGCACTTTGGGAGGCTAAAGCAGGCGGGTCACTTGAGGTCAGGAGTTCTAGACCACCCCAGGCAACATGGCGAAACCCCATCTCTACTGAAAATACAAAAATTAGCCGGGCATGGTGGTGCATGCCTGTAAACCCAGCTATTCAGGAGGCTGAGGCAGGAGAATCGCTTGAACCCGAGAGGCAGAGGCTGCAATGAGCTGAGATTGCGCCACTGCACTCCAGCATGGGTGACAGAGCAAGACTCTGTCTTAAGAAAAAAAAAAAGAGAAAGAATAATACAAATTGCTTATTTCCAAGAAAACGGCTCTGCCATGGTTTCAGATTTTCAGCTGATTACAAATTTACGCACCGACAATCAAATCCAACAAGAGAGATAGAGCCCCTGCTATAAAGGAAGAGGGCTGGCTGGATGCAGTGGCTTATGACTGCAATCCCAGTGCTTTGGGAGGCTGAGGCAGGAGGATCGCTGAGGCCAGCAGTTCAAGACCAGCTTGGGCAATATAGCGAGACCACCCCCCATCTCTCCAATAATAAAAAAAAATTAGCCGGGCATGGTGGCGTGTGCCTGTAGTCCCATCTACTCAGTAGGCTGAAGTGGGAGGATTGCTCCAGGACAGCTGTTCGAGCCTGCAGTTAGCTGAAATCGCGCCACTGCACTCCAGCCAGGGCGGTAGAGCCAAACCGTGTCTCAATAAAATCTCCACAAGGGGGCGCCATCTACATGGTGAGAGCAGCAAGGGAACCGGCCAGTGTCTCTGGGTGACGTACTCATTCAGCACTTCTTATACCTTAAAGGTGACCAGGAATCTCCTGGGGGTCTTGTTAAAATGCAGGTTCTAATTCAGCGGGGCTGGGGCAGGACCTCAGCTCTTGCATTTCTTTTCTTCCTTCCTTCCTTCCTTCCTTCCTTCCTTCCTTCCTTCCTTCCTTCCTCCCTTCCCTTCCCTTCCTTCTCTCTTTCTCTCTTTCTCTCTTTCTTTCTTTCTTTCTCTCTCTCTCTCCCTCTTTCTTTCTTTCCTTTTTTTGTTTAACCGAGTCTCACTCTGTCATCCAGGCTGGAGTGCAATGGTGTGATCTCAGCTTGCTGCAGCCTTCACCTCCTGGGTTTAAGCAATTCTCCTTTCTCACCCTCCCGTGTAGATGGGATCACAGGCGCCCACCACCACACCCAGCTGATTTTTTGGATTTTTTGTAGAGACAGGGTTTCACCACGTTGGTCAGTCTGGTCTCGAACTCCTGGCCTTAGGCAGTCCACCTGCCTCGGCCTCCCAAATTGCTGGATTACAGGCATGAGCCACCGTGCCCCGCCAAGATCTTGCATTTCTAACATGTCCAGGAAGCTTGACGCTGCGGATCAGAGAAACACACTTTGGTAATGAGGGGGCAGTGGCCTTAAAGTTGGGTAACTGAAGGGGACTCCCCACTGGGACCCATTTTCCCTGTTCCTCAACCCAGCTCAGGTTAGCGTCTGCATTATTTTTTTTATTTTTTATTTTTTGAGACAGGGTCTCGCTCTGTCGCCCAGGCTGCAGTGCAGTGGTGCAATCTCTGCTCACTGTAGCCTCCACCTCCTGGGTTCAAGAGATTCTCCTGCCTTAACCTCCCAAGTAGCTGGGATTACAGGCACCCGTCATCACACCCAGCTAATTTTTGTATTTTTAGTTTCGCAATGTTGGCCAGGCTGGTCTCAAACTCCTGACCTCAAGTGATCCGCCCACTTCAGCCTCCCAAAGTGTTGGGAGTACAAGCATGTGCCACCACACCTGGCTAATTTTTTTTTTTGAGGTGGAGTCTAGCTCTGTTGCCCAGGCTGGAGTGCAGGGGCGTGATCTCGTCTCACTGCAAGCTCCACCTCTCGGGTTCACGCCATTCTCCTGCCTCAGTCTCCTGAGTAGCTGGGATCCCGCCACCACGCCCGGCTAATTTTTTTGTATTTTTAGTAGAGATGGGGTTTCACCGTATTAGCCGGGATGGTCTCGATCTCCTGACCTCGTGATCTGCCCACCTTGGCCTCCCAAAGTGCTGGGATTACAGGTGTGAGCCACTGCACCCGGCCAATTTTTATATATATATATATTTTTGAGACGGAGTCTCGCTCTGTCTCCCAGGCTGGAGTGCAGTGGCTGGATCTCAGCTCACTGCAAGCTCTGCCTCCCGGGTTTACGCCATTCTCCTGCCTCAGCCTCCCGAGTAGCTGGGACTACAGGCGCCCGCCACCTCGCCCGGCTAGTTTTTTGTATTTCTTTTAGTAGAGACGGGGTTTCACCGTGTTAGCCAGGATGGTCTCGATCTCCTGACCTCGTGATCCACCCGTCTCGGCCTCCCAAAGTGCTTGGATTACAGGCTTGAGCCACCGCGCCCGGCCTAGTTAAAGATCTTTAGATGGGGGAGCGATTATCCTGGATTGGGTCTGGGTGGGCTCACTGGAATCACAAGAGTCCTTATATGAGGAAGATAGAAATTTGAGACATGTGGTAGAGGAGGAGGTGATGGAACCACAGAGGCCGGGATGGGCAGGGTGCAGTCACAAGCCAAGGAATGCCAGGAGCCACCTGAACCTGGGAGAGGCAAGGAACAGATTCTGCCCTGGAACCTCTGGAGGGAGTGCTGACATCTTGATTTTGGACTTCTGGTCTGCAGAACCATGCCAAAATAATTGTCTGGCGTTTTTTTTTTTTTCCCTGAGATGGAGTCTTGCTCTGTAGCCCGGGCTGGAGTGCAGTGGTGTCATCTTGGCTCACTGCAACCTCCACCTCCCGGGTTCAAGCAATTCTTGTTCCTCAGCCTCCCGAGTAGCTGAGACTACAGGCATGCACCACCACACCCAGGTAATTTCTGTATTTTTAGTAGAGATGGGGTTTTGCCACGTTGGCCAGGCTGGTCTCAAACTCCTGACCTCAATGATCTGCCTGCCTCAGCCTCCCAAAGTGCTGGGATTGCAGGCATGACCACTGCACCCGGCCCTGGTGTTAGGCCCACATTTTGTGCTAATTGGTTACAGCAGCCACAGGAAGGCAATCTAGGCTCCTTCCTTGCCCCAGGTTCTAGGAAGTATCTCAGAGCAGGGGTCCCCCACCCCTGGGCTGCAGACCTGTACCAGTCCATGGCCTGCTAGGAACCATGCGGCATAGCAGGAGGTGAGTGGCAGGTGAGTAAGCGAAGCTTCATCTGTAAATACAGCCGTGCCCTTTCGCTCCTATTACCCTCTGAGCCCCGCCTCCTGTCAGATCTGCGGCGGAATTAGATCCTCATTAGAGCGTGAACCCTGTTGTCAACAGCGCATGCGCGGGATCTGGGTTGCGTACTCCCTGTGAGAATCTAATGCCTCATGATCTGTCACTGTCTCCCATCACCCCCAGATGGGACCATCTAGTTACAGGAAAATAAGCTCAGGGATTCCACTGATTCTACATTATGGTGAATTGTATAATTATTTCATGATGTATTACAATGTAACAATAATAGAAATAAAGTACCCCACGAATGTAATACACTTGAATCATTCCAAAATCAGCCCCCACAACCTCTGGCCTGTAGAAAAATTGTCTTCCACAAAACCGGTCCTTGGTGCGAAAAAGGCTGGGGACCACTGCCTTAGAGAACCCACAACGAAGCTGGAGAGGATGAAGTGTGGACCCCATTTCCAAGACGGAGATGGTTGTGGCTTGTGTAGCTAGTGTGGCTTGTGGAGTGGGTGGGCGGTGTGGGGGCGGGGGATAGCGCCATCTTCTATTGCCAACTTTGTAACCCTAGAAGATTTTTTTCTTTTTCTTTCTTTCCTTTTTTTTTTTTTTTTTTTTTATGAGATTGAGTCTTGGTGTTGTCAGCCTGGGCTGGAGTGCAATGGTGCGATCTCCGCTCACTGCAACCTCCGCCTCCCAGGTTCCAGCAATTCTGCCTCAGCCTCCCGAGTAGCTGAGATTACAGGCACCTGCCACCACTCCTGGCTAATTTTTGTATTTTTAGCAGAGATGAGGTTTCACCATGTTGGCCAGGCTGGTCACGATGGTTTTTTTTTTGTTTGTTTTTTGTTTTTTTTGAGACAGAGTCTTGCTCTGTTGCCCAGGCTGGAGTGCTGGAGTGCAATGGCATGATCTCGGCTCACTGCAACCTCTGCCTTCCAGGTTCAAGCGATTCTCCTGCCTCAGCCTCCCGAGTAGCTGGGACTACAGAATGGGGCCTTAGAAGGAAAGAGATAGATGGCTCCAGGCCGGGCGTGGTGGCTCACACTTGTAATTCTAGCACTTTGGGAGGTCGAGGTGGGTGATTGCCTGAGCTCAGGAGTTCCAGTCCAGCCTGGCCAACATGGCGAAACCCTGTCTTTACTAAAAATACAAAAAATTAGCCGGGGGTGGTGACACAGGCCTGTAATCCCAGCTACTCGGGAGGCTGAGGCAGGAGAATTGCTTGAACCGGGTAGGCAGAGGTTGCAGTGAGCCGAGATCGTATCACTGCCCTCCAGCCTGGGCAACAAGCAAGACTCCGTCTCAAAAGAGAGAGAGAGAGACAGAGAGAGAGAGAGACAGACAGAAAGAGAGAGACAGAGAGACAGAAACAGAGAGAGAGAGAGACAGAGAGAGACAGACAGAGAGAGACAGAGAGACAGAGAGAGACAGACAGAGAGACAGAGAGAGACAGAGAGAGAGAGACAGAGAGAGACAGAGAGAGGGACAGAGAGAGACAGAGAGAGAGACAGAGAGAGACAGA